>NW_015505301.1:1284449-1293550 GCF_001515645.1 Sinocyclocheilus grahami
TCAGGACCTCGGAGGGCAGGCCCCTCTGGGGTTCACACCGCATTACATGGTGCCCGTCTCTCCTCAGTGCCCTCAGGAGGTCGGTATGCCAACCCTGCCGTGTTCCAGGGCGCAGCGGTCTCCGGCGAGCGCTTCTCTCAGTTACCGCCCAGAAACCTCTACGGAGGTATCTAGAACAGCTAGTACGGCCATCCCCTGCCAGTCTGCTGCTTCAGGGCACTGAGCTAGCTGCTCTAGGCGCACCACGAGCCAGTCTCGCGAGACTGGTTCCCTTAGGAGGTCACCTGGCGGTGTGGGAGCCCCTGCCAAGTGTGCTTCATTGGGTCCTGCCCCGAGCAGGCTGTGGTCTAGTCTTCCTAGCACGTACTGCACCTTTATCTCTAAAGTATAACAGTAACAATTGCCAGGTCATTAGCCTTGCCCTCCTTTTGCAGATAAATAAATCTTATACAGCAAGTAATGATTAGAATTTTATTCATGATTTTATTTTTAATGATTTATAGTAATTTGGTGTTTTTATTTCTTTTGCAGTATAGAACCTGATGGGCGCACATATGAACTGTTAAGGTGAATTCACACCACGCCAATAGAGGCAGACCAGCACGACAAGGTACAGTATGTCACGTCGCAGACATTCCAAGACCCGACAAATGTTGATGTTTAATTGGTGAGCAGTGATCAATGCCAACAGGGGGTAACACAATGATCAAACAAAACCTGACAAACATTTCAATTTTTCGGCATATGTTGGTGCTGTAATGGGGCGAACGAGATGAAAGACACGCGGATCCATCTGCACAACTTTATTTTCAAACATGGTCAAAACAGGTTTGGGTCAGACACCAGCAAACATATGTAGACAAGACAAGGCAAGACAAAGAGTAATCCATATACAGGCGTGGGTTAAATGACGGCAAACGTAATCCAGGGGTAGGGCTGTGCGATTAATGAAATCGAATCGAAATCGCGATTTGAGACGTTGCAATTTCCTAATTGCAAAGCCTGCGATGTGGACACGACATTACTCTGTTCCAGAGCATATGCATGACTGCCAGCCTTGAGTTGCAGTCTTACTTGCCCTGGGCAAGAGTGAGTGCACCTCCGTTCTCCCCAATCAGCAGTGTTCTAGCCAACTGCGTAATTACAAAATAAAAAAACGGAAAGCGGGACGGGAGAGAGACAGAGTAGGATTATGGCATCTACTGGGTCAGATCGATAGTTAGGCAAATTAAAACTAAAGAAAACCGTATGCAACTTAAGCTTCGAAATGACAGACAATGAACAAAAAAAATTTATTTGCAAGAGCTGTGTCACAGCGCATATCAAAAGCTCCCTTATCGGTTCTGTTTTCAGTACTGGAGAATAAAAGATACATTCTTAGATGTTTTTGTTAGTACGTGAACGTTATCTTACACATTTTATCTCCCCAACAGATTAATTTGAAATAAGTTTATAATGCATGTTGGCTATTCCCAACCCAGAAGAGCGCACACACCTCTGTGAATGCTTCTCATACTCGCTCCTTCCTGCCCCACGTGGCGCGAATCCTGCGTCACGGACAAGCCGTTAATGCTTGCCGCACTCACGCAGCCTGTCTCGTAATTCTCGTTTATACTCGCACCCAGCTCCGCACCGCAAGTCTTGACGAGCGCATCTGGCAGTATGGATGAGGCTTGACGCACGCGCGCAACTTGTGTCGACTCGCGCCTGGCGCGGCGTTTAAAACTAATGTAAATTCAGTCTAACTGCTTTGCTAATTTCACTTGGATGAACATTCAGCACATTTTCCACTTGCTCTTAAAATCCCAAATACTTCAAATGAATAAATCAATGTAATACTTTAATATATGTAATACTTTAATAATTGATTTAAGAAATATAGTTCTTTATTTATAAAAAATAAAAAAATATTTTCTGTGAAATTAAGTTAATTCTGTAAAAGTAGTTATACCATTATAATCTTGCCTGCTGAAAAAAACAAAACAATAAAACCCCTCCCAAAACACAATAACAAATTTAATGGATTTCAGGGTTATAATGGGAATTTGTTTGGTTTTAATGTAAACTATAATGGTGTCTATTTGATGGATTATATTGGTGGGATGTAATCTGGCAGATGGCAACCAATGGAACAACAGTAATTCCTATTGGAATAATGCAGGGTAATGACTGTGCTGCACATTATTGACAAAATTGAGCCGAAGCTTGACTTCAATTGCAATTTGATATTTTCCCCCATTCCCCCATACCCTATCCAGGGGACAAGGCAAACGGGTAATCCAAAACATGCAATAATCCAGGCAAGGGGCAAACAGAGTCCAAACGACAAAACAAGAGAATAATTCAAGACAGGCAGGTGATCAAGAATCAGGCAACATGCCGTGACTAAACTAAGACTAGAACTAGGAACAAGAACTGGAAACTATGACTGAAAACTGGCTCCGTAATGTTGCTATCACTAGGAGAGAGATACACACAAACAGTGAGTGTTGATGAGTCCGGGCAAAGGATTATGGGAAATTAAATCTTTGATGGAGTGGTAGAAGTCTGGGATGGAGTGCCCTCTAGCGAAGAGATCGTGACAGAGGGATCGGAGGGCCATGGTGGAGCCGACGGCTCTGGAGACCGAGGCGCAGGTGAGGATCCGGAAGGCCGCGGTGGAGCTGGAGCGACTGAGGACCAAGGTGGAGCCGGAGGGAGAGAGGAGCCCAACAGAGCCGGAGGGACGGAGGGACAAGGCGAAGCCAGAGGAATGTAGTCCTGAGGCGAAGGCGGGTCGATGAATGACCAAGGTGGAGCCGGAGGAACAAGGGAGCCCGGCGGAGCCAGTGGACTGACAGACCACAGTGGAGACAAGGGAGCTTTGAGCCAAGGTGACACCAACGGGTCAACGGACCAAAGTGGAGTCCAGGTCTCGAATGCCAGAGATGGATATCTGGGATCCTCTAACTCTGGTGCAGCTGGAGGCTGACTGTCCCGAGGCGAATTCTGATCACTAACCACTCTCGAAGGATGACTTGAGGGACAGACAGAAAACAGCGGAGACAGAAATGAAACATTCAGCACATTTCCACTTGCTCTTAAAATCCCAAATACTTAAAATGAATAAATCAGCCTATGTAACATATGTAATACTTTAATAATTGATTTAAGAAATATAGTTCTTTATTTATAAAAAATAAAAAAATATTTTCTGTGAAATTAAGTTAATTCTGTAAAAGTAGTTATACCATTATAATCTTGCCTGCTGAAAAAAACAAAACAATAAAACCCCTCCCAAAACACAATAACAAATTTAATGGATTTCAGGGTTATAATGGGAATTTGTTTGGTTTTAATGTAAACTATAATGGTGTCTATTTGATGGATTATATTGGTGGGATGTAATCTGGCAGATGGCAACCAATAGAACAACGGTAATTCCTATTGGTATAATGGAATAAACAAGGAATTTTGTAATGGTTTAATGGAAACTATAAGAATTTCTGTGATGTTTTTTTTAGCAGGGTAATGATACCCATACTGTGCTGCACATTATTGACAAAATTGAGCCGAAGCTTGACTTCAATTGCAATTTGATATTTTCCCCCATATCGCACAGCCCTATCCAGGGGACAAGGCAAACGGGTAATCCAAAACATGCAATAATCCAGGCAAGGGGCAAACAGAGTCCAAACGACAAAACAAGAGAATAATTCAAGACAGGCAGGTGATCAAGAATCAGGCAACATGCCGTGACTAAACTAAGACTAGAACTAGGAACAAGAACTGGAAACTATGACTGAAAACTGGCTCCGTAATGTTGCTATCACTAGGAGAGCGATACACACAAACAGTGAGTGTTGATGAGTCCGGGCAAAGGATTATGGGAAATTAAATCTTTGATGGAGTGGTAGAAGTCTGGGATGGAGTGCCCTCTAGCGAAGAGATCGTGACAGAGGGATCGGAGGGCCATGGTGGAGCCGACGGCTCTGGAGACCGAGGCGCAGGTGAGGATCCGGAAGGCCGCGGTGGAGCTGGAGCGACTGAGGACCAAGGTGGAGCCGGAGGGAGAGAGGAGCCCAACAGAGCCGGAGGGACGGAGGGACAAGGCGAAGCCAGAGGAATGTAGTCCTGAGGCGAAGGCGGGTCGATGAATGACCAAGGTGGAGCCGGAGGAACAAGGGAGCCCGGCGGAGCCAGTGGACTGACAGACCACAGTGGAGACAAGGGAGCTTTGAGCCAAGGTGACACCAACAGGTTGACGGACCAAAATGGAGTCCAGGTCTTGAAGGCCGGAGATGGAGATCTGGGATCCTCCAACTCTGGTGCAGCTGGAGGCTGACTGTCCCGAGGCGAATCCTGACCGCTAACCACCCTCGAAGGATGACCTGAGGGACAGACAGAAAACAGCAGAGACTGAACAAAGAACATGACAGGCAGAGGAGGAGGGAGAGGGAGGTTGGGTGGGACAACAGGTTCATAACCGGGCTTCTTAACCAAAGCAGAGCTGGGAGAGAGTTCGGAGACGGTCACCCTGACCGTGACAGGACAGTCAGAGAGTTCACAAATGGCCTCCTTGGCCATGGCAGGACAGACAGAGAGTTCATAAACAGCCACCTTAGCCATGACTGGACAGGCAGAGAGTTCAGAGAGGGCCTCCTTGGCCGTGACAGGACAGGCTAAGAGTTCAAAGTCAGACGCTGCTGCCTCTGGAGGTTCTGCAGCACAAGCCAACACCTCGAGAAGAGCTGAAGCGGGCGCCGCCACCTCTGGAGGTTCTGCAGCGGAAGTTGCCACTTCAGGGGGAGCTGGAGCGGACTCGGGGACCAAAGTAAGCTCGGGAGTGGATTCGGTGACAGGAACAGACTCAGGAATGGATTCGGAGACTAGAGTGGACTCTTGATCAGACTCATAGGCCGGAGCAGACTCATGGACTGGAGTGGGCTCAGGAGGAGTAATTGAGCAGTGAGTTGCCCAAGCGCACAGGATAGCCTAGAGGAATAGTTTCTGGGCTGGCGGCCATTTTATGATAAGTCTTTGGGATGGTAGCCATTTTGCAAAGAGTCTCTGTGTTAGTAGCCATTTTATGATCAGTCTCTGGGTTGGCGGCCATTTTGTGACAAGGCCCAGGAGTGGAAGTTACTATGGGAGAATCGTTCTCCTCCTCTGCGATTTCCACGGTAAAAGGAGAGCCACTCCGCTGTCATGCTGCATCAATATAATACTCTATTGTCCAGTTAGGGTCATGCAGTGGCATGATTGAACTGAGAGGTTCAGATAGGCCCCAGGCAATCAGGCAACACAACGTGACTAAACTAAGACTAGAACTAGGAACAAGAACTGGAAACTATGACTGAAAACTGGCTCCGTAATGTTGCTATCACTAGGAGAGAGATACACGCAAACAGTGAGTGTTGATGAGTCCAGGCAAAGGATTATGGGAAATGAAGTCTTTGATGGAGTGGTAGAAGTCTGGGATGGAGTGCCCTCTATCGAAGAGATCGTGACAGGTGCATTGTAAATTGGCCTTTGTGTAGACCTAACATGTATTTCTTTTTTGATCAATTGTTTTTGTCAGTTGTTTTAAAACATATTTTTTGTGGATTAGTTTTGCTTAAATTAATTTTAAATCTTATTTGTTGGTAATTTGCTGGGGATTTGTTTCAAACATTTGTTGCACTTTGGGCACGCCCCCAACCCTGCCCCTAGTACTAACAAACATTTTTAAATAATTATATCAGGCCATCTGTGTTCCATTAATCAATCATAAATCAAAGTGTGTGACATACAGTTGTCCAATGAGAGCACCTGTAAAAAGTGATGCAATGGATTTGCAGTACACAAGCTATGGTGTGAAACTCTCAAGTGCTTAGTCAGGGTTTTCTAGACAATGAAAAAAAAAGCTAAACCACTCTTATACCGAACAAGAAGTGCAGTGCCATGCCACACCGCGCTCATGATGTCTATTGTTAGACACTGGCTAATGAATTGTTAGATTTCGCTTGCCAGTGATTGAGGCTAACACTGTGTCTACACTGGACACGCTGCGACGCAATGCGACGCAATGCGACAAAAGACAATCGAACAATTAGTGATGCTGTCTACACTGGATGCAGCACGACACAACAAATCCCTGACAGTAAACTGATGCCTGACTCTGATTTATGACGTATTGACACAAAGTTCAAATGATTAGCAACGATCACTTTGTCGCGTCCAGTGTAGACAGACTTTAGATGTTGCGTAGCTCGACAAGTGCATAAACACCAGATTTCCACTGTTTTTTTTTTTTTTTTTTTACAGTTTGTGGGCATTAGTTTTGCTTTGTTAGTTAATTTTTTTCTCTCTCTGGTTTGTTATTATCTAAATTATGTTTTGGGATTCTTTTTACTTTGTTGTTTGAAATAGTTTTCGTACAATATATTTTTTTTCACATAGATTTTATTGCTTAGCTGATTTCAAATTCGCAATGGTTAGCAAATTGGTATATATTTTTTTCCTTTCCTTTTTTTCTTTTTGTTGTTTTTTGGCAACCTAGGTTGCATCCTGTGTACCATCTGTGGGATTATGACTGAACGCCTCTAAAATAGAATCCTCTCTAAAAGTAATGATACTGCAGCACCGTGGTGCTTCGATTGGCTTGGCATAGCTCTGCCTCTGTGCGCCGATGAGGAAAGTCGTTTGTGACCGGACTGCGGTGTAGATGAATGAACGCTGCCCTTCTCTGGATGCGCAGTGCAAATTTTGTGGAGAACCAGGTGCTAAATGACTTGCAGATGACCTGATTCTGGGTCAGGGTTCGATAGGGGGTGAGAGGACCGGGAGAGGACCGGGGCCCGTGGAGGAGAGGTGGCCCCGTGAGGTCGAGGTGGGTGAGGAAGGGTGGCAGGGCCCCCAGTGGACCCTGGAATCTGAGGCGAGGCCGACAAAAGTCGATACGGGGATCGCTCTGGGGGTGACCAGTAGTGTGGTTCTCTGGAGCCCGCGGTTGGTTAAGCCAGTAACGCAGGCTTAACAGTGGGAGGCCCGGGTTCACATGGTGCATGGGCGTTTGTCTTGCCCTGGAGGTCCAGGGGTACTCCTGGAGGAGAGGTGGCCAGGGAGGAGCGAGGGTGTGCAATGCGCAAAGCTGTGCTCTTGGCCCATTTCTAGCAGTCCTGCCCAGAGGGCTGCAGCAGAGCTTCCCTGTCCTGTGAGGGCGGCCTCTCCCTAATTGCACAGGTGCTTACATTTTTCCCTGGATGCAGACTATAACAGACTGCGCTATGGGCATATAGCTGATCTGACCAGCCCAGAGTTCTGTACCAGAGCTAGGAGCCAATCCAACAAAAAGGCCAATTTGATTACTTATTTATTGACTTTAGTTATTTATTTAATGTATTGGTTCATTGTTTGAAACTATTTCTGTACAATTTCTTTAGTTAATTTCAAATTCATATTTTTATCAAATTGGTTGGAATTTTCTTTAAAAAAATGTGTATGTCGTTTTTTGGCAACTTAGGGTGTGCCCTGTGTCCCACCCACCACGACCTTACAGGACACACCATAGTCCTAACTCCAAGTGTTTCCCTCTGGGGTGAACTGACAGCCCTGCCCAAATTTTCCAGGTGGCCAAGATGTGAAATGTGCAGAGTTGCCCAGAGGGCTGCTGCACATTAAAAACTAGTTATTGAAAATCTTACTTGTTGGCACTCTTTTGTCATCTGTCGTGGTCTCTTCTTTCTGAAGACAATCACATACCTGCAGAAGTCTTGACTTGAAATTGTTGACATGTTGTGTCACATGCTGGTGTGAGTCTACAAACCCTGAAAACATGTCCTTGCGGGGCCCATGCTGGCTTTTTGCGGGCACAGTGGGCTAGGGCCAGCCCACACCAAACCTAATCAGGCCCGGTGCGGGCTTGCCCAGGGGAGGCCCACAGCTTTGGGCTCACCGCAGGCTCTCTGTGAGCAGCCTACACTATGTGACTGCCCACAATAATCCCATGATGGCCCAGTGGGCCAGACATGAGCCTGTTAATAGGAATTTTGTGGGCAGTTTTCTTTCTTACCACTAGGGATACTAGGGTGTTTTAGGTTTCCTTAAGTAAAGTCATGTGGTAGAGAGAGTTAGCAAAGAGGTGTTTTAGGAATAGAAAATGATGACTGAAGTTACCAGGGCAATAACGATTTTTTTGCAAGAAAGCGGTTTAGTTAGAAGAATTTAAGATCACAATGAAGTCATGATGTTACACACTCCAATATAGTAGGTGGCTTTATGCACCTTAACATTGGCCTGTAACCACCAGAAAACTGAAAGAAGAAGAAGAAGAAGAGAGCAATAGCAAGCAGCAGTAGCCAGCATGGCTCACCTGCTGAACACATTGTGCTGTGTCCTGATTGGAAAATGTGTCATTTCAAGCCCAGTCTAAAGGAGAATTTTTTCTGTCTATTTAACCTTTATTCGTCCCTTGATTAGAGCGACGTTAAAGTCCCTTGGGGTCAGATAGACCCCAAACTTTTACAGAGCAATTGCATAAGGAAATATAATTTTTTTTAAATGACAAACTATATATAATTTTTTTATTTACTTCTAAGCTATACATTTATGCTGTTTTTGTGGATATTTGGTAGTTTTGTACCTATTTATTGCACAAATACTCAACTATGCCATAAATTGGCTAATGCAAAAATATTTTTTTATGAAAAAATCCCTTACATTATGACCTAAATTAAATATAAAAGGTTTCTGGATATTGGCCCATGTGTTAGGGATAGAATACTGCCATCTGCAGGTTAGAGGAAAATCTTTAGGTATTATAGTTAAAGAAAGAAAGTGCAATGAACTGCTGCAGCTCTTTCATCAAACAGTAAATTTTCTCAGAGTGCAAAAGGTTAGCTGCCTTTCATCTTTCTTTTATCTACCCTTTTCCCTCTCTTTCTGTGTGTGTGTGTGCGTGCGTGTGCGCGCGTGTGTGTGTGTGTGGTGTGTTATGTCTACCCCTTCACACTGTTGTGCATTTATGTCTGATTTTATTTGCCAAAAAATGCTAAAATGCTAAAAAATGCCCCAGACACCTGCGCGTGTTTGTGAGTGTGTGTGTGTGTGTGTGTGTGTGTGTGTGTGTGTGTGTGTGTGTG
>NW_015505301.1:1293836-1327999 GCF_001515645.1 Sinocyclocheilus grahami
ATGCTTGTTCCATGTTGCCTTTGTGCTCTAGTATTAGTCCTTCATTTATGTATGATATACATTTTTCAGATTTATGCCAGTTTTCTTGATTTTATTTGCCAATTTCTATAAAAATGCTCTCTGTTGCAGTCACACACATGTGTGTGTTTGTGTGTGTGTGTGTGTGTGTGTGTGTATGAGATAGAAAGTTTGTTCCACTTTGTGTTTATGGTCTAGGACCAGACCTTTATTTAAATGTAGACATTTTCTGATTTATACTGGATTTATTAATTTTTTTTGACAAATGAAAAAAATTTGTATACAATTTTCCCATTCATTTTCAAGGACCTTTAACTGTGATTTTTTTTACACACCTTTAGAACAACCAAATCAAGTCCAGATTTGTGTGTGTGTGTTTAGATAGATTATTTAGGAAAAGTCACAGAATTTCATACCCCTGAAATGAAGGGAAAACTTTTAAAAAATAAAGGAAAATTCAAATGAGGTCAGCTGGACCCCAGGGACTGATTAAGGGTTAAGTGTACATTGCTGATGGTTTTTGCAGAGATGGTACATGTATGTATGGCCTATGTTTGGATTGATGCTAAGAGTTTAAGACAGTGTATTTGTATGCATTTTAGAAGGACTCTTTATTGGTGAGGACACCACATCATGGTCCAGTTTGAATATGGATTTAAAGTTATTTTTGATGTGAGAGCATAGTCTGGACTATTTTTGATTGCTCCTGGTTAGGAAGAGTCTGGTGTTTGAGAGATGTGGCGTGTTTTCATTACAAGAGGTTGGATTATTAATTTGCTATCAGCCAACTTTAGCTAAGGACAGTGTTTGAAAATTGATGCACTACAGATAAGACTTTCACACACATTTTGTGTATTTACATTTTTGGCTATATGTAGCTGTATTAATCTGAATTGAATGTTTTCTATTTTGTATTTAATAAATCCATTGATTTGAAATCCCTTTGACTGCTGTACATTTTTGACAATATAAACATTAGTGGTGAGTGTATCCATTTCAGATATATATAATAACTGTTTGTCCCAAAGAGTTAAGTTATAGTAGCTGAAAGTATTTAAAGTGAAACAGATGTATTGTTATAGATCAGGGGTGCATCCTGTTCCTGGAGATCTACCTTCCTACAGAGTTTAGTTCCAACCCTGGTTAAACAAACCTGTCTGTAATTATCAAGTGCTCCTTCAGATCCTAATTATTTGGTTCAGTTGTCTTTGATCAGGACCAGGTTGGGCACCCCTGTTGTAGATTAATAGTGTGGGCTAAGTGAGGGCTGCCCGTGCAGAGCCAGCACTAAGAGGCCAACGTTTTGCCAATGAACAAAATCTCAGAGGCCCTGCGCTGGCAGCCCGCTGGGGGCCCGTAAGGGGCTTGTTTGCAGGGAATGTAAATGTGATTTACAAATTCAAGTATTCATTTCAGTTTGTAAGAAATTAGCTAGATTGACAACTACTTATACCTATGCTTAAAGCTCGTTTTATTTGACTGTATATTTTTTTGTTTGTTTTCATGTAAAATCTTATTTGTGAGTGACTTATCTGCCATGGCCTCTTCTTTCTTAAAACAAAGATATGCTTGCAGAAGCATTGAGTTGATATTGGATAGATGTTGTTTTACACACTGCTGAGTGTGTGTTAATGGAAATGTGATTTACACTTTTAAGGATTCAGTTTGAAAATATCTAAGTTATCTGACAAGTGTACTTATAATTACTTTTAACTTTTCTCACGGTTAACTGAAGTACAGTATATGTTTTTCTGCTTTCATTTAAAATCTTACTTGTTGGCAACTCTTCTGTCATCTGTTGTGGTCTCTACTTCTGTCATGCAGATGCAGAAATCTTGAGCTGATATTGTAGAGACGTTTTTTCCCCCACACTTTCCACTTACTTGAAGTCCTTGTCCTTGTATCTTGTACATTTCTTAACTGAAATGTGGCCAGGAATTCCAAATTACATGATGTCATAATGGGTGAAAGCTGATTGGTTCAGAGTGATGCATTTAAAGACCGTGTTTATTAATTATGTGGGTTTTTTATGCTCTTGGCTCCTGGTTTTCATGCAGCATAAATGTTTTCTAATAAAACTGGTGCTACTTTTCTCAAGAACCTTCAAAATTATGGCTTATAGAAACACATACTGTTAACTTTTCCAGCATTGTTTTTCTATTGCAGTGGGGTTTCCATTGACTGTTGCATTGCAGTCTGTTTATCAAGGTTTGTACCTTAATGTTTATCACCTGACCAGCTGTGTCAGGTTACTGATAATTAAATTACATTCATTTTTATTTTTTTAAAAGTTTTTGACCCCCGATCTTGATAAAAGATAAACACAAACATTAGCCTATAATAGGCTTGTTTGCTGTTCTTGTGAAGTGGAACAGTCTTTCTGTGTAAAAAACTGAACAATATTTACAACATTATTACCTGTAATCCAAAGTGTTAAATCATGCCTCCATGGCAGAAATATCAAATCCAGCCCCGGATGCCAGATCCTGTCAGAAAATATCAGTTTTGTCTAACAGAACAACTAGTCAGCAAAGTTGTATAATACCCAAAACCTGTAAACAGCAATCTTGTCTGGTACCAGAACCAATGTTTAGTCTGGTACCCACAACTGTGTTAACAGTCTTCCATTAGCCAAGAAGTTGACTGAGCAAAGCCGGAGAAGAGCAGAAGCAGGCGATGTGATGATGATAAAAAAGGAGCAAAAAAAAAAAGGAGTTTATTGAATAATCTTTGTTGTGTATGTTTAAATGCTCAGACTTCATCTGACCAGCACAAATCCAACAAGTATTATTATACAACAATTTCGTTCCTGTGACGTTAAAAATCAGTTTCTGTACTGATTTCAGTGTACTTGAGTTATGTTTAGCAGATTTTGGCAAATGTAGTAGGTCATCTGTGTATTCCCTGCATAAAGAAATTTTGCATACTATTCACAGTAGGCATACTGGATACTGCAGAAATAGTAAGAGTAATATGATAATATGGCATTTTGAATAGCATACTGTATGTTGTATAAGTAGATATATATGTAAAATAATGCAATCATCAGACATTAAACAGCATATAAATAAAAACTGCCTAATGTTACCAAATGAAATGTTGACCCAGAAAGTGGTAATGGGGTGTTGAAAGAAGCAATCGACTCCATCTATGTTTTGATCATCGTTCTAAATCTGATCCAGACGTAGCTTTTTACAAAATCACGATTTTCTCAGCATTTTGTTTTAAATGTTGCTTTTTAATGAAATTTGCCCACATTCAAGTGTTGCCCACATTCAAGGTATAAAAGACATTATGAAACAATGCATTAAGTTAAAATAAAACTTGTTACAGACATATTGTTGTTATTGCTGCACTTTGAGGTAATTACAGTATATCGGGCAGACTTTCAAACATTCGCCGACCCAATCATTCATCTAACTCAAATATGGCTTGTCATTGAAACATGTAACTTTACATGGCCGTTTTGTCTAATGCTTAACTAGATAAATGTGCGCTATTAGTGTTTGTGCAGCGTGTGGAAACGATTACTGCATGACATGGAGGCGCAGGTATCATTTTTTCCTGATAACAGTGGGAACAACTTATAGGGGTCATATGACGTTGCTAAAAAAGAACATTATTTTGTGTATTTGGTGTAATGAAATGTGTTTATGTGGTTTAAGGTTTAAAAAACACATTATTTTCCACATACTGTACATTATTGTTTCTCTTCTATGCCCCGCCTTTCTGAAACGCGTCGATTTTTACAAAGCTCATCGTTCTGACAAACGAGGTTTGCTGTGATTGGCCAGTTATCCAGTGCGTTGTGATTGGCCGAATACCTCAAGCGTGTGACGGAAATGTTACGCTCCTTACCATATTGTGGTAATATGGCCCTGTCCCGGCGCGATGAGACAAAAACAATAAAACCTATTATAAACGAGGCATTTGTTGCATCCAGTGGGGACATAATTACGGATTATAATGACTTGTACTGTTTTTTTACGCGTTGCATTGCGCCGCATAAACATAAAACCATGTCTGCATTTGTGATCGGAGAAATGACAAACAACAAGCGCTACTCTACACTGCTCAAAACTCGCGTTTGAATCGTCAGTGGCAAATCCTTTAAATATGAAAGCGTACTTACAGGCTTTGAGTCAGCATTATTTGTCAGAACACCGGCATTGTAGTCTACTCTACCAGGATCAGGAAACAGTCCTCCATAAAATGCATTGCACACATCTGAATATTTGGTTTGAACTGTTCTGGAACAGTGTTGTAAATACAATTTAACCACTGATTTCTAGTTGTGTCCTCTTTTGGAAGGCCAAACAAAGTAGTTTCGCTTTCACAATGAAACACACAGCGTCTCCACGACATGGCGGTGGCGGCAACAATACTACAGTGAGAATAAAAGTTAAGCCTTCTTTCTCTGCGTGAACATTTGGGCGGTGTTATGCAAATCTTCCCACACAGTGACGTAGACATGTGGGGGCGTGTTAGAACGAGGCGTTTTAGGAGGGCGTGGACCAGTCTTAACTTTTATTAAGAATATCTCTTTGGTTTTGAGACTTTAGTCTTTGCAACTTTAGGGATCTTATCTATTCACGAATAGCTTGTAACATTCCAAAGAGAAAGGAAAACTTGAAATCGCATCATATGACCCCTTTAAAATCCACACACTGTCATTTTTGCTCATACAGATCAAAGTAATACATCATTCGAAAATGTCAAGGGTCTATTTATATTTGTGTACACACAATATCCACAAGACGTTGTGCATTTGGACACGCTTTCTACAAAACTCAAACGAATACTAGTCGGCTAGAAAAATCTTCAGTTGGGGGCAGCCTTAATATTCATATATCAAAATATTCTGAGGGCCATGAATTAAAAAAAAAAAGATTTTCCATTCTGTCCCAATAATATTAAAAATCTATTTGTCAAGAAACCAGGCATGATTAATTAATTATATTGCTGTCCATTACAATAAAAAGACAACAAAGAGTCTCTTTTAAAAAAAAATATATATATATTTCCATGGAGACACACTTTTTTAGTGGTATGAATTATAAAAACAAAATATATAGTTATGTGCTAATTAAGGTCATAAGCCCCCACAGCCCAATAATTTGCTTTTTTTTAAATAACGTGTTGCCTTAGTAATATGACAATTATCTTTATATAAAAACAACAGAAATCTGTATGTGTCCTGATTTAGTTGGCGAAATGTGAAATGATTTAGAAGCAAAAATGTGTGGGTCAGGTTTGCTTGTTCAAACCAAATGTCCCCTCAAGAATAACAAAACCTGAAATCACCTTTGCAAAGACTAGCTATAGGAAAATGCTAATAAACATATGGACCACCATGGTGGCTTCATTAAACGTAAGACATAATATAATTCCTTTGCTTTTCTTGCACAGTGAGCACAGTATGATAGAGTCACTTAAGATATTTGTGGTTTAAGTCAAAATGAAGAACTGTATCCATCAGTGACACGAGGCATAACACTCGACAGTGATGGTGCTATATTATAATAAAATTAATGTAGAGGTCTTTGAAGACGTGCTTCAATCCTGAGATTTAGTTTTCTATGTTAAGCATATCCATTACTATATAATCTTATATTATAAAATTATATTATATTAAACAAATTTGTTTAAATGTGCATTTAAATTTATTTATTTGTTTATTTCTTAATTATACATTTGAAATGATATAAATTCATAGATTTCAGGAAGTTTCAGCTTATTTTTATAGTTCAGTGTTTCTGATAAGCAGAGGAAAAACCATATATATTAAATTATATTACTTTAAATTTGAATTTATTTAAATGTTCATTCATTTATTTTTATTATACATTTGAATGTATTTAAATGAAAACATTTAAGGAAGGTTGAGCTCATGTTTATAGTTCATCAGTTTTTCCAACAAGCGAGGAAAAAACAGATATACATTTGAATTTATTTAATACATTTATTAAATAAGTTTTATTATAAATGTTAATGTATTTAAATGAATACATTTCTGGACGTTTCAGCTCATTTTTATAGTTCATCAGTGTCTCCAATAAACATAATTTGTCATATATTTGTTAATATGCTTCACAAAACCTAGGTAATAAAGCAAATGACCTTACCTAGTGAACAATTAAAATTTAACTGACTTAATTGTAATTTAACTTGATAATTTCATATAATTGGTTAGTTATAAGGAACCTAATGAACAAATTAAATTGAGCTGACGATATAATGGATTAACTTAATTTAAATGTAATATCTTGACAATAAAACTATCATCTACATAGATAGCTGTGTTATGTTGCACTCACACAGATCAGGCTTTGTTTTGTCTGGTGAGTCAATCAAGGCAGTATAACCGCCGACTGTCTCTCTGATTCACTCCAGTTTATTTTTGCTTTTCTTATTGCCATTTCCTGTAAAAGCCAGTCAGAAATGGACCATACAGCATACACTCACCACAGTTTTTCCAAGCACAATAAAAGTGGAGAGGCAGTCGTATGGATGGCTGTTTCCCATTACAGCTTCAAAGTCCATATAAAGCATGATTAATGTATGTTTGAGATGCGGCATGTCTTTAATTATTATGACTTGACTTGTGGCAGCAAGCACAGATACATTAGCAGCAACAGTAATCTGTAAATGTCGACACAGGCTGGATTCTGACACTGGAGGTTTTGCCTCATAGCTGGAGAATTCACTGGAATAGAATGGCTGGAGCGATCAGTGTGGTACATAAGGGCACAGGTCCTTTAATCACGGCACACATGCTAACAAATAAGGCCCGGCAGTGACAGATTGGCAAAAGAGGAAAGTTTAATTAAGTCCAATCCCTTGCTTTTTGATCATAGAGTGGCAATACTGTTCTCCCAGAGGTTCTTTAAATAAAGTCCACATGCATTGGTGCTGTTTTTTCAAAATTTACCATTAAACAATGGTTTGTTGCACCGATGGCAGCTGGAATTTAGCAAGGGGCATTTTTGTAAAGCAGGGATGCATTTGGCATACGTTCAGTGAAGGAACCGTTGAGAGAGGAAAAGCAATCTGCGTTGTAGCTATGGTGAGGTCAGTCATTACCAGAGACCTGACACTGCCTGTTTTCATACGCCGGAGAAGCAAGGCAAAAGAGCCCAGCACTCAAGATGGAGCGCCGAGGTGGGCTGTGTCACAAACCACACATACACACACCTGGAACTCATTCACGATAGTTAAAGATCACATACATGCAGGAATGGGAACACACACAGGCATGGTTGCACATATACATGCACATGTAAACTAATGCATGCGCTACTACACTATGCAGCTAGTTTTAGAGAGAATTATGAGGGAATATGTTTGTGCTAGATGACTACATCAGCTCTGTCAGTCACATTTGGGTTTGATCTTTGAAAATTGGGATCATTAATTAATTGAAAATCATTTTGTAAAGAAAAATATTTAAATGACGCAGGGGCCTTTTATGTATAATGGCAAAAGGATCTTTTCATTAAGGAATAAATGAAAACAAATGTCTGCCCTTGGCTGCGTAAATGGTAAATGAAAATTAAAAATGTACATTCCTCTAAATAGGTTTATTTGCTCTTGGTAATGAACAATGTTGCGAATAGAGTGTGTTTACATTAGAACCAGCATTAATTGATGATGACTTTGGTGTATTTGCTTCATGAGCCAAGTGAAACTATGAATGTATTATTGCAGGTTAATTCTGTTGGCAGAGATCAGCATTTAAAAAGAGAACAGTGACGTTCCAAGGAACTGTTCAGCTTATAAATCAGTTGGCTTTCAACATACGATTTAAAATGAATGTAAGAAAAAAAAATTAAACAGAGTGAATAAAATATTTGGCATGTGGCTTGGTCTTTTTGGAACAGGGTATGTTACCCCAAAGTAACAACTAGTTTCATGGAGTGTTTCAAACGTTATGTTAAGTTAATCGAATTTAAAACAGGTAAAGCCCATTCACGATTACTTATTTCTGTCCACACCAATGTCCGATAACGTTCTTTATACAAAAGCTCTTCCTCGAATATGATTAGCTGTATAGCAATTTTCAAAATACACATTTTGAGAAGCAGCTTAACTAAAAAATCATGATGTTAAAGGGTTAGTTCACCCAAAAATTTAAACTGGCCCATGAATTACTCACCCTCAAGGCATCCTAGGTGTATATGACTTTCTTCTTTCAGATGAATCCAGTTGGAGTTATATTAAAAATGGTCTTTGATCTTCCAATCTGTTTAATGGCAGCCAGTGTTGCAGTTCATCAGTCCAAAAAAAGTGAAAAGCGTATCTATCCATAATAAAAAGTGCCTCACATGGCTCCGGGGGGTGAACAAAGGCCTCCTGTAGCGAATCGATGTGTTTTTGTAAGAAAAATAACCATATTTAAAACGTAATAATCAATTGAATCTAGCTTGCGCTCACTGTTGTACATGGAAGCAGCTCCGGGCGGATGATGTATGAGGTCGGCTTTGCGCATGCGCCACTCAGAAGTGACGAACGCGGAAGCACAGGGGAGAGATCAAAACAAAGGTCACTAATTAGAAGTACAAGACGATGATTTGTAAAGAAGAATGTCAGAGGATTTCGACATAAGCCAAGAGGAGACTGGTTATCCTTTGCTAAAGTAAGGAAACTTTGCTTCCTTTGCTCCTGTAAACAAACGTTGGTTTTCACGAGACTCACCAGCTCGTGCAACGCCGACATCTTACTTCATCCTCCTGGAACTGCTTCCGTGTACAACTGTTGGCGCAAGCTAGATTAAAGTGATTATTACATTTTGAATATGGATATTTTCTTACAAAAAAATGCATCGATTCACTACAGGAGGCCTTTATTCACCCCCCCGGAGTCGTGTGAGGCACTTTTTATTACGGATGGATGCGCTTTATTTCACTTCTTTTGGACTGATGAACTGCAACACCTGCTGGCTGCCATTAAACAGATTGGAAGATCAAAGTCAATCTTTAATATAACTACGATTGGGTTCATCTGAAAGAAGGAAGTCATATACGCCTAGGATGGCTTGAGGGTGAGTAAATGATGGGTTAATTTTCATTTTTGGGTGTACTGTCCCTTTAATGTTTAAAATGTTTAAAAAGGGAAAGTTCACCCAAAAATGAAAATTCTGTCTTTCTCACCCTCATGTCTTTCCAAACCCGTAAGACCTTCGTTCATCTTCGGAACACAAATTAAGATATTTTTGATGAAATCCAAGAGCTTTCTGACCCTGCATAGACAGCAACGCTACTGACACGCTCAAGGCCCAGAAAGGTTGTAAGGACATCATTAAAATATAACAAAAAACTACTTTATTCAACAATTTCTTCTCTTCCATGTCAGTCTTAGCTGCACGTTCACGAGAGTATCATGGCGCATGCGTGTGGTGCTGCTGACACAGGAACTGGCATTCTGATGTAGAACCCGGATGCGTTGTGCCTTGTTTATAAGCAGAAGAAGACGCACGCATGCATTGTGGTACTGTTGTGAATGCACGTCAAAGACTTACACAGAAGAGAAGAAATTGTTGAATAAAGTCGTTATTTTAGTTTTCTTTGCGCCCAAAAAGTATTCTCGTGGCTTCGTAACATTATGGTTAATCTGCTCCAAAGATGAATGACAGTTTTATGGCTTTGGAACGACATGAGGGTAATTAATGACAGAATAAAAAATTTTGGGTGAACTATCCCTTTAAGCTCTACATGCCTTATACATTCTAAAAATAAATATTTATTGGCATCAATGGTTCCTCAAAGAACTTAAATTTTTTTCATTCCACAAAAGGTTCTTTATAGTGGAAAAAGGTTCTTTAGTTTATTAAAATGTTCTTCACACTAAGAAAAAATGGTTCTTTTAAGAACTGTTAACTGAAAGGTTCTTTGGGGAACCAAACCGGGTTCTTCTATGGCATCGCTGTGAAAACCCCCTTTTGGAACCTTTATTTTTAAGAGTGTAGTTGCATTTAACAGATTAGAGCTGGGCAATAATATAGTTTATTTTGTGACAATACAAGCAATCATGTATTTGAGATATGTATATAATACACCACCCTACACAAGTATACTACTGTATATGTATGCAGATGAAGTTGGTTATATACAAATTTACATTAAGAGCTGAGAAATAATATAGTATATATACTTTTAAAATTGTTGGTAAAACTCCAAAATATAGTAACTTGACATTTTATGTAAAGTAAATTAGTTCTGCCTGATTACAGTAGGTCCAGTGCTGGAACTCTTAAGTACAGTGTCAATTATGTTTTGGAAATTGTGGGTTTGATGAACCAAGCAGTGGAAGATGTTGTCATGATCCACAACATTAACTTTAACATGTTGCACTGTCAGAAAGCAACATAGCGGTTTTGGAGCAATTACCTGGCCGCTGCACATCATCAAACGCGCTGCACCGCAGGCACTCAAAAACTGACCATAAAAGAGGAAGAAATGAGTCAGAGGAAAGCCAATTTGTATAATCCTAATTTACGTGATGTTGGTTTAGTGTTTCAAGAGTGATGCCAGCCTGGGCAGCACACGACAGAGGCCTGTGTCTCCTGGCCCCGTCCCAGTCACCTCGCGCACAGATAGAAAACAGAAGCCGTGTTTTTGTTGAGCAGGCTCCTGCGGCGCATAAGCAAGATGGATGTTATAGTCATGCCTGTTTATTTGTGTAGTCTGAAGGCATAAGGAAGAGTTGCTGTATGCACACGGACCTCTGATTTGGTCCGTCTACACAATCAACATCTAAACAAGATTACAAATTATGAATGAGGAATGAACTGGAGAGAGAAATTGCCCAGTGCAGAGCAGAATTGGGTGCCTACGGAAAAGGAAGCCAGTCTTGATTAAGATGACTATGTCAGGCCGTCTCGTTTATTCTCTTACATCATAGCTCAACTCAAAACGGCCTGGCTATGGAAGCCATCAATTGCAAGCTTTCTGTTTTGAATTTGCGCTGTAGTCCTGAGCTTGATTTCTGGCCAGCAGGGTTGATGAATGTTTAATATCATAGTCTGACCATTTACGGGGTGTAACGATGTTGAATTGAGAGAGCAAAGGGAATATATTTCTCTTTATGCAAAGAAAGTCCAAAACATCCAGTGCAAGACTGATGATCTGTGGCTTAGGGTGATAAGTTTCCATTTTCGTTTAAAAATAGTGCTGGGTCCATTTCTCTCTTCTAAGCTTTCAAGAACTGTGACTCCCCACATTCACTACTGCACTGTACCAAGGTCCAAGGATGGGCTCTGAAGCCAAAAAGGTTGTCAAGGACAGTACGAATGAAACAGAAAATTAAAATCATTTTGAAATGACTGTACATAATCCTGCTTATGGCTACTCAGCAAATAAATGTTTACATTAAATTTTTATTTAAAGGGTTACTCCACCCCAAAATGAAAATTTTGTCCTTAACCACTTACCCCCATGTTGTTCGAAACCCGTAAAAGTTTCATTCGTCTTTCGGAACACAATTTAAGATATTTTGGATGAAAACTGGGAGGCTTGTGACTGTCCCATTGACTGCCTAGTAAATTACACTGTCAAGGTCCAGAAAAGTATGAAAGACATCGTCAGAATAGTCCATCTACCATCAGTGGTTCAACCGTAATGTTATGAAACGACGAGAATACTTTTTGTACGCGAAGAAAACTAACTTTATTCAACAGTTCGTCTCCTCTGTGTCTCTCCGCATCACGGTAGCGCCATTTTGGAGAATATCCGCTGAACGCAAACTGCGTACGCTCTTCTGTGTCAGCCGCGCTGCACGGATGTGCTGTTTTCGTTCAAATCAAAGCGTAAATACATGTAGAAAACGTATCCTTGTGTCGCGGCTTTTCTTCAAATTTCTCACCACTGATGGCAGATGGACTATTCTGACTATTCCGTCTTTCATACTTTTCTGGACCTTGATAGTGTAATTTACTAGGCAGTCAAGGGGACAGTCACAAGCTTTTACGGGCTTGGAACAACATGGGGTAAGTGATTATTTATGACAAAATTTTCATTTTGGCGGGGAGTAACCCTTTAAGTATTGTTTAATTGATTTTACCTGTGTATTATCTCAAAGCTTCTATAATAAAAAAAGTCCATTACAATATACAACACAATTGGCCTAGCAACAAGACATACAATGCACCAATATTACAGTTATACAGATGTGGCCATAAAAAATGCGCATCACAGGGAAAGGGATCCCATGACCTGCCGCAGGAAGACTCGGGCCGTAGTGAAGTTCTCTGGCACATGAAGTACATTAGCAGTAGGGGGAAGTCGTGTTTTATTCTCAGTTATAGCATGTCCTGAAGCCAATAATATGCAACGAATGTGTTACGCGCCTCTGTCAGGCACCTATTGACAGCAAGCATGTGAGAACCACATTTTTCACCTAGCCTAGCCTATATTGTTTATGTGCAGCTGAAATAAATAAAATATTAATGATTCAGTTATTAATGTTTTTGCTTGTCACGTTTGAACATTATTGTTACACTTATATTCTATTAATATTGAAGTTCTCTGAGGTCATTTTCACTACAGTCATAACTAAGACACAAGATGCAAGAAACAAGAAAATAGCACTGGTTTCAGTGCCTGCTCAATTTTGCAGCAGCTTTGGTTCCAGAAGTATTTTTTCTATTAATTTGTCATACAGGAACTTCTAAAAAGTCTTTGTTCAATAGTTATAAACCATAATTTTTGAAAATCAGACTAAAAGTCAAAGTTACCCTTATAGCTTTAATGTGAAAACAACAACAACAACAAAGTATTGCGAATAATAAAATAATTAAAAAATGACACATAAATATAAAACTATAGACTTAAAGATGTTGATATGAAATACCAATGTATTTTACGTTTTTTAGCAACATATCTTGAGATTGTATGGAGATTAATTTGCAGTGCTTCATGGGAGTGGGTGGTTGCTAAAGAGTTCTTTAGGAGCAATTTGCTTGTTTTGCTTCTCTTATTGGTGGGGATTTCATGAATCATGGGTAATGTTGTATGTAACAACCTCATAGCTCACAGTAGGTCTGTCTTTATTTTGGAAGTTGTGCAAAAATCACATTCCAGAAGTAAATCTCCATTAATTTTCTCCATAGGGAAATTGATTTTCAATAACTTTAAGACAGACCTACTGTGAGTTTGTGGTTGTTAAAATTGAGGTTATTAATGTAGAATTTGTGGTAAAACTTTATTACACGATACTGTACAGAATGTTCCACCAATCACAAAGCTGCAGCTAACAAATAAAAAAAACTTGGAGGAAACACCCACTCCCATGAAGCACTGCAAATGATGTAACTGAGTCTCGCTATGATGTCAAAATATTAAAATATTTGTATATCCATATACATATATTTTGCAATAAACATAAACTATATTGTTTATATACATATTCAACCTCATCACATTTCAATCATATTAATCCATCATGTTTTTTTCCCTCGAAAATGTAATTTACATGGGATTGTAGTTCTTTACGACATAAAAGCCATTAAGTAGGCTACATAATCTTGGAACTTTTGCTAATTTCTCCAATTTTAAATATATATTTTTTTTAATTCACCTCATAGCTATTTGGTATAAGGCTTATAATGTTTTAACTAAGAAATCCCAATGGGAAAAATGAATGGAAAAAATACTTCTGGAACCAACCATACCTGTCAACCCTCCCGTTTTTCCCAAGATTCTCCCGTATTTTACCATTCTATCCCGCAATCACCCCGTTTAAAATATTTTCCCGTATTTCTCCCATATTTTTAATCTTTCTTTAAACAAACAAAATCCCACTGGGGTATTTTATATGTTTGCTACATTCGCTTCTGGTAAAACTCACGTAATTTGTACGGGCCAAAACTCATTATATGAATAATCATGACAACAAATGCCAAGGTTGTCCAGTTGTCAGATCTTGTATGAAACGCATGTTTCTCACACGATCGACGCATACAAATTTCAACCCATTTGTTCCCTCAACTTGGCAACCTGCAGCCCAGCGATGCTATAGAAATGTGCGCAGGTAGCACCGTGGGAAGGAAACAATGATCACTGGTAGAAATGGGAGGAGAAGACTCAGGTGGTGCTCCAGTGAAAAAACTAAATATACATGTAAATGTATATTTACATGTATAATGAGATATAGCTTACACTTCAAAAGGCTATTTAATTGATTAAATATGAGCGCTACAAGTTTCAAAGTCAGGTGCTGCGCTGCTTTGTTTACTGCGGTTACCGGGAAAACGGCTATATTGCTGGTGAAAAGCGCCACCTGCTGGCAGAGAATGAATTTGCATTTTTTAATAAGCCCTTCTGCTCTTTGTTTAGACCAAAGCCAAAAACAACCCTTATTTTTACGGAGGAAACACGCAGTTGTAAATGTGAACTGTTGGATTGACAAGACGATAATGAATTATAAAACTCTAAAGATATAGCCTACACTAAGATATATTTATGTTACTAAATTAATATAATTGTTTGATAATAATTATTTAAATTAATATAAAATAAAATAATATAATATAAAAAAAATTACATTTGACTCCGCCCCCTATACCCCCTTTCCCGTATTTTGGTACCCAAATGTTGACAGTTATGGGAACCAACACGGCTGAAAAAGTGGGCGGACACTTATGCACTCTATGGTGCAGGTATGATATCAGAACCTGGAAGACTAAATCGCCGCTGGTTTCTTCGAGATTTTATAATGGGGTTTTTCAACTTAAAATAAAGCCTGTGGTAAATATAACTTGACGATGCTTATTTTGGCGTTTTGTTCTACAACATAAACTGCACACACTCACACTCCAAACTGTCTTGCCTAGCTAGGCTTATTAGATACATACATTAAAAAAAAATAAAGTTTTCAGTAAGGTTGTGTGTGCAGTTATAAAACCCCACAAGAAAATCTTGAAGGAACCAGCAGAGAATTAGTCTTCCGGGTTCTGACGTCATACCTGCACCATTCTATTAGGAAATATCAGACCACGAAATGTCACGTATTGACTATCAGAATCGAATATTTCCAAAAGCTGTGTTATAATAAGCGTACAGTAAAAAAGTATAAGACTGAATTGATACTCAGGCTTGAAGGTGGTCCCAAGTTAAACAAATTCTCATTGTGGGGGTTTAATAATACAAACCATTTCACTGAACACAGCAGACAGTGCCGCGAACACATATTTGTCTTCATTTGTTGTAACATTTGGGAAGATTTTGAGTGCAGACGTGTTGAAATGCGGATGACACTGAGGAATGACAGTGAAAGGAAATGACTTTGAGATAAACGCTGACAGTGAAGGAGCTATAAACGTAAAACATGAAAAACATTTGGAAGAAGACATAAAGCACATATGCAACTAGTTTAGCGAGTGATGTTCGGCGAGTCCATTGTGTATCTGCCTTCTATCAAGATCATGTCATACCTCATCCGTCTCTCTTTCTCAGTCTCTAGATCAGGTCTAAACACTAAATTATGAAAAAGATGCAGTGTGGACTTACAGTGTGTGACTCCTCTTTGATGCTGGGTGTAGTGAAATTTGTTCTACATTAAGCCGGTGATAATCTGATTATGGACTGCGATCCATTAAGTCTACTGTTAAAATGCACCGTGCACTAGTTTTGAACTCGATACAGGGACGAAACTCGAGAGGCACTGTGAAACATTAAAGGCTCTTTGATGTAATATTTAACCCATCTGCACTAGAGGGGAGAGCTACATAAAATGCGCTTGAGGCCATGGAACCGGGCAATGTGAGAAATGGGATGTGTGATTCTCTCTTGTCCCGAGTCGTGCAAAAGCATGAAACAGCAGACTGCGCAGCGACCGTTAGCTCGTCACACGAAACTAAACCCTTCTTGTCTCACCAGGGAGTGGAAATCCCCTTGAAAAAAACATACTTTCACAAGACAGTGAAAAGGAGGAGGAGCTAGATCGCTGTCATTTCCTGCGTCAGGTAACAAATGAATGCATTTTCTTTTCACTCTGCTCTAGTGATGATCTAGATGGTGTTGCTTGGTTCACATGAACCTTAAATTAACCTTGATTTTCTTGATTCTCTAGACTGTGTGATAAACCACTTAAGTATATTTTATCACATATTTGTATACACATTTTGAGATATGGCATAGAAAGCATCTCAATAATACAATTATTTACCGATCATCTCCAACCATTGGCGTAAGATTGGGGCAGGTCTATCTTTTTGTCAAACCAATAATCAATGGGGAGTGTAGTGCAAATTAAATAAATAAATAATAGTGCTGTCAAATGATTAATTGCATCAAAATAAAAGTTTTTGTTTACATAATATGTGTGTGTGTGTACTGTGTATATTTATTATGTATATATAAATACACACACATGCATGTATATATTTAAGAAAATGTTATGTTTATATATTAAATATATTTATATATAATATCAATTAAATGAATATAAATATATACATGTAAATATTTTCAAAATATATACTGTTTGTGTGTGTTTTTATTTGTATACATAATAAATATACACAGTATATACATATTGTAAACAACAACTTTTATTTTGGATGCGATTAATCGTTTGACAGCACTAATAAACACACACATGTATATGTTTAAAAATATATGTGTGTGTATTCACATTTATATATTATCAATATTTTACATAAATATAAATATATATTACATGTATTTCTTAAATATATATATATTTATAAATACACACACATTGTATATACAT
Source organism: Sinocyclocheilus grahami (assembly GCF_001515645.1). Taxonomy (NCBI): domain Eukaryota; kingdom Metazoa; phylum Chordata; class Actinopteri; order Cypriniformes; family Cyprinidae; genus Sinocyclocheilus; species Sinocyclocheilus grahami. The sequence continues at coordinate 1,310,583 of NW_015505301.1, forward strand.
GTAAACAAACTTTTATTTCAGATGCGATTATTCTCGATTAATCGATTTGACAGCACTAATACATTTTCACAACTGAAAGATAAATGTAAAACTGTTAATGTAAAGCAAAGATCATAAAGTTTTGAAGATCAAGGTGATGCTTATTTTGTACAGATTTAATTTAAACCTAATTAAAATGCAATTTTTACGTTTAATTGAATATACCACTCCTATGATGAACGTTTCTCAATTAAAAAATTTTAAACTTTTGTTTAAAATTTTTTTTTTTTATACATTTATAACTTAAAACATGCATTTTAAATTAGATTTTTAAATAATTTACATCTCTTTATCTTGGATGCTCTTTGTCATTGACCCTTGTATCACATGCCATGGTGCAAAAGATGACTTTAGTCTTTTTGGAGAAGAGCTAAATCAAACTTTGTTGTTGTGTCTAGATAAAAGCTAGTCATTGCCTTTTCTGCAGCAAGCTCTCTCTTTTACCAACACATTCTTGTATACACAAGAATGCACACTACATTTGGACCGGATGATGATGTTGTAAGTGACTGTCTCAGTGGGACTTCTGCAAGGCATTGCTATTCAGGAATGTAATACAACAAAAGAACCCTCATAATCATCCTAAACAGTCCACACACGACTCAGACTTAGACTGGGCTTAAAGTCTTTTCCCCCTGATTTTGCCAGGAAATGTAGTGGCATGGATCCATGGTGAGACAAAACACAACCATGACATCACTCCAGCCTCAAAAATCCAAACAGTTCCCTTATTAGCATACATTCTGCACTAAGCATTGTGAATAATAATGTTTTCTGTCTCCTGAAGCAGGCAATTGGGCTCTGACCACCGGCAAACAGCAGCCAAGTAAAATACCAGTAAAGAGAATGACGGTTGGAGCACCTCAATTAAATGGTTTTGCTCATGTGCAGGAAAAAATGGTTTAATGCTGGACAAAGCCACAAAACATGGGGAAAGTACGGTGAAAACACTGTGGAGTCTGAATGGTGCCGGCTGGGTGAGAATGATTTAAAAAAGTTGGTCGAGTTTCTCATGTTTGGATTGCTACACTAAACATCGATGGTGTCTAACATGGTGTATAAACGTGTGTGCGGAGAATATCGGTGTGCACATTCAAATGCATTCAGAAGTGTGTCTGAAAAGTACTTTCACATTATTCTTCGCTCTCACAATTTCAGAACTTAAAGAAATAGTTTTGCAATTAAAAAAAATAAAATAAAAATAGTTTTCATTTTAACTTCATTTCAAACCCTTATGACTTTCTTTTTCTGTGTAACACAAAAGATGATATTTATTTTTTTTCCCATGCAATTGAAATCAATGAGCACTGGAGCTTTGAAACATCAAGGCATCATAAAAGTATTATAAAGTTACTCCATATGATTTTCCAATTCACTGATTCACTACCAGAAGAATCAGATTCCATAAAATTACAGTAAAAGTAAGCTGTTAACTGATCAGATCTATTTGAACTGAAGAGTCAGATTATGGTCCATCAATGAATCAATGTTGTAAAAAGGATCATGTAATTAATTGAAAAGATCTGACTTAAAGGGGTCCTATTATGCTTTTTCCCTTTTTCAACTTTAGTTAGTCTATAATGTTGCTGTTTGAGCATAAAAAAAGATCTGCAAAGTTACAAAACTCAAAGTCCACTTCAAAAGGAGATATTTTATTTAACAGAAATCACTTTTCAAAAACTTCAACGAACGACTCGTTTGGACTACAATGCATATTTTCTGGGATTTGTGATATCACAAATATCGACGAATGGGACGAGACCTGGTCGAGCTGCACTAGAGAAGGCAACGAGTGTTATCACTATGTCGGAGACACGCTAGCTTTCCCAAGGCAGATGAACTTTGAGTGGTTACAATCATCCGGGTTTAAATCACGCTCAAATTGATTTGATTTTGAGCAATATTTACACTGAAGCTCGCAGGCGGCTATGGTAAGGGGCATGACATTTCCCGACCAGGCGCCGAGTGCTGCCAATCAGAACACACACTGGCCCAGCTAACCAATCACAGCACATGTCGTATTTCAGATGGCGGGCCTTAATTTGATACAGGAACTATTCGAGCCGTTCATGCCAGACTGGGGAGAGAGGTGTTAATAATGTGTTTTTCGAACAACCTAGTATGAGAGCCTGTTCTAGTACACCCCCAAAACAAAATCAAGACTTTGTAAAAGAGCATAATAGGACCCCTTTAATGTAGCTTTTGTGTGGCTTGACAGGAGCTTGACAGACCCAGTTCACATTCATTATACTCAAATAGTGGACAGGATATTCCTTAAAAATTTTCATTTTGTTTGCATTTTTAGTTGTTCTTTTTTCATGCAATTAAAATCAATGAGCACTGAAGCTTTCAAACATGAACAAGCAACATAAAAGTCTCTTAAAGGTACTTTGAAAGTACTTTTGTATGACTTGAATTATTAAAATCACTGTTCATCTGCCCTTCCGGTGAGCTGCTAACCAACCAGATCTATGTAAACCAAAGAATCAGATGATGTTTTGTTAATGAATCAGTGTAGTAAACAGGATCAACTGATTCAAAGATCTGACTCAAAGGAATGTAGCCATTTTGTCATTTTGGAGCTTGACAGACCCAGTTCACAATCATTGTACTAAAAAGTGGCCAGGATATTCCTGAATTCTCAATTTGTTTGCATTTTTAAGAATCAAAATGTTTTCTGTTATCATGCAATTAAAATAATTAAGCTCTGTAGCTTTCAAGCATTAAAACGTATCATAAAAGTGCTCCATATGACTTGAAGCACTATATTCACTTCTAGTGAACCGTCAACCAACCACAACTATTTGAACAGAAGAATCAGATTCTTGTGAACAGGATCAAATGATCCATTGAAAAGATCTGCTTTTTTTTTTGTCATTTTGGAGCTTGATAGACTTAGTTCACTTTCATTATATTGAAAAAGCGGTCAGGATATTAAAATAAAAATTTTCCATAGACAAAAGAAAGTTATTCTGGTTTGAAACAACATGATGGTGAGTGAATAACGACAGAGTTCTCAATTTTTCGGTAAACTAAACCTTTCATTCTTTCTGGATCAAGTTTGACACTTAATGTTAAAACTGTTAAAACTGAAGTATACTACACAGTGATGGAGAGCTTGTTATTCATAGCACTCATGGGGTATCCAACTGGTTCTCTAAGGCCCCAGCATTAACAAATTAACTTGCCATGTGACATCCACAGCACAACTGAGCTATGAGTGATGGTGATTATTTATCATTTATGGACCTGCTGAAGGAACAACATCACTAATACCACTCCTGGGTCCACTCTGGGCTTGATGAAGACCTAGCTCCCCGATATTAGAGACTAAGACCTCAGGGCCTACGCAGTAACTGGACCCTTTCCTGCCTGCTGGGTCATTAATGACAGTCCCATAGCACCTGTATACAGCACAGCGCTCCTGTGGGCCTAGTGGTTATTAATGTGGCTTACAGGACCCTGTCACATTACTTCAGCCCTGTGGGTAGATTGAGGCCAAAGGTAGAATTTTAAATCTTTTGCTGCTCGAGGACCAGCATTCTCAGTCATACTTAATCTTAGCCAGTCAGAGAGCGAAAGTAGAACTGGTCACAGATCAGCGACACCTTTGAGGCATGGATTTCACCAGAATGGTTTTTAAAGAATGCATCAAAGCTTGTTATGCGGTGAAACATAATCTCAATGTTACAAGAAAGTGCTTTTGTGACTCCCTCCCTGGTCAAACAATATTAATATATTCATATAATAATTACAAAAAGAAAATAAGATTAAATGAAATGTAATCAAAAAACCAAAACATCAGTAACATTAGCAGGGATCAACCGAGAATCAAGAATGGCGATATCAGACTGTTTAGCAAAGACAGCATTTTAGTGCAAAATAATTAATAGCTCTATTTCTCAAAAAAATACTACACTTGTCTGTGATTGCCCAAAATATTCTCTTTATATGTTCTTAACTGACACTGAATGTGCCCAAAAATGGTGTCTAAATAGGCAGCTTAGTAGGTTTTGACACACAGCCGAGATGTAGGTATTTCCCACTCTTATCCAGAAGATGTCAGTGAATCTTCATGGAAGCTATCCTAAACTTAAGGCCAGCAGGGCACTCTTTGTTTTTTAAATACAGTGCAATGCGATCCGACTTCATTATCATAATAAATTCTCTGCAGTAATTAGGCCTACTGCTTTGTCGACGCCAGAAGTTCTTTAGAATCTACTTTAAATCGATAAACACGTGACATGGAACGTAAACTAAATCATTTACAAAAAGCAGTATTTGAATGTCTGCTGTCATATTTGGGATTACAGCAACAACAATACAGAAAAATAAGAGTTGTAAAATCATTGGCATAATTATGAACGTATAGTATATCTAATAATTATATATAATATAATATACACTTTAATTTAATTGTGATTTCAGAGTTCTATAACTATTGTCCTAAATAAATAACAGATACGGCTGTTTTAGTATATTTGTAATATATGTTTTAATACAAGAGGCTTAAATTAAATAAATCGTTAAATCTTTTTCATTTCACTACATTTTTTTCTTTTAATAATAGTAATTAGTTTACATTGTCAGCATTGATGTGTGATGTAAATATTATGCTACACACACTTTCATTCAAATACTCTACAGTAGCTATTTATGTAGCCTAGCAGTATTGAATTATTCCTTAACTTATTGTCTGTGAGACGAGTGAATATTAGGAATGCGTTTGCGGATGCAAGTGACATTTAATAAACGGTAGCCTATATAGCTAACATTTCACATTTTTCACTATGCGCATCTGTGCATCAAACCAATTAAACAGAGTACAGGAAATACACATTTACAGAATATAGCCCATGTTTTAATTTCACGTTATCACAAAATTTCGGTTGTTTTTTATTTATTTATTTATTACAGGGACAATGCATATTAATAAACATTTCTGTCAATACGCCAGAATTAGCCAGAAGGCTATTTTTCACCTGCAGTCCCTAGACAGATGGTAACAGTCACCCTAAAAGAGAGTAAAATTACATATTAACATAACAATAAAACAATTACAATACATTTAGTAAAAAGTACTATTAAGCTATGATGTACAATAGAAACGCAACAGACCAACAATCAGACAAACACAATTATATTTATAATAATTATTATATCGATAATACCAAATTAGGGTTTTCTATGGATATTATTCAATTCAGCGCGCCCACCCGAAACAAATATTCCATAAATATTCTAAATAAATTATTTTATTAGTATTTATTTGATTTTGCTGTTTATCTTGGTTTACTTTTTGTAAAGTTTTATTAATGTTCAGATGTATTCTAAAGAACTGTATTATGCCATCACTGCGCTTTAAATCACATTTCCGTGTCCAACACATGTCGCCTAATAAACGCTGCATCGTCGTGTTTCTCTTTCCCTGTCGGAGCAGAAATATCGGGGTTATATGACAGGGAAGTGGTTCTTTGTGGTTTGGTTCTTTGCGCGCCGCATGTGGCACAACTCTACTGCAAAGGCAGAGGAGACAGCGCGAGCGTATCTGCGTCTGTAAAGAGAATATTGACGTTCTATAAACACGATTGAGCTTAGTTTAAATTTCCCTCGAAAAAGAATGTAAAACATCCGAGAAATAAACCCTGTTTAATGAAAACCTAAACACACTTCAATCCAAAATAGAGCAAATAAGCTAAATATGCAAAAAAATAACCAATATAAATTTGCATTTCTAAACAAATTTTTATTATATTATTTATATTAAATTACCTTTCCATTTTTTAGCAATTAGAACAGCATTGCTCATCATTTCGTTTTATATGCCTGCATGTTGTTTCCATGTGCCGATTACAGGCCAGAGTGTTGCAACACATTTTGTTTAAACGTCTCTAACTGTACCTGTTTTTTTCCCGTTATGTGTCTCGTTGATGTAACATTCCTATATTCGTCTGTTACAAATTCAAGTTGTTTAGATATCAAAAATGCATCCTCAACCCGTGTAAATGAATGTCAAGTACAGAGAGAGTTGTCGTTTACTCCAATATCAGTTTTAACACTAGAAAGCAATGCCATTTTAAAATTGTGTGCATACATTTAGTGTAGTAATCAAATTTAAATTCAACTCAAAACGTTTGTGAAGTGGGCATTTAATTCAAAACAGCAAATAAAATGGGATAGATAGATAGATAGATATAAAAGTGCGTTTAGCTCAAATATATTTGCAAGTTTAGGTCTAAACATTGCATGAAAGTAGTGTCACAACCAATTTCCATCTGCTCCGCCATGATATTTACATCTTATTTTAAGCATGTAAAAATGAAACACTTATGCGAATGTTAAATATTAGTATAATGTTAAATACCAATATAATTAAACAAGATAACGAGCTGAAACTAGTTCTGTCATTTAACAAACAAAAACATTGCAAAACGATGTTTTTTTTTTCCAAACTTTTTTTTTTTTTACATTGGAAATTCTTTATATTAATCTATACCCTTTATAAAGGCTTACAAATTCTACTGTCACCTCAGAAAGGTGGTGGTCATTTATTATAGTGATTTTAGATCAGCTTATGAAGTCAGAACACTCCCAGTGTTTCCAACACTAGTCTCCTTTATGAATAAATAAACACACTAATCCCTGCATATGCAGTCTAGGTATTTGCTAACAAGATATTTAGCCTAATCTATAAATCTGATTAAATGCATCAGTATTAAACTTCCTATTCATGTTTTTTTTGTTTTTTTTTTGTGAATTCTTGTTTTAATTGAGGTGCAGGAGGAGCTCTCACCTGCCACTCGTCCCGGAAGAGACGGACTAATGCTCATATTTAATGATTTTCACAGAACTCCTGGAGCATGACAGCCGGCCTAAAAATCTGGCCTCATTTCCACCACAAACCAAATCAATCAAAAAGGATATTAAAGGCTATGCGTCCCAGTCCTCGTGTTTGTATAAGCTTGATTTTCACAACTGGAAAGTGATAGCCATCTGCTCAGGCAAGGCTGGAGGGATATCGAGTGCGAGCAGGTAACTGACAGCTATTAAAACCTCAGCCTGCTTCGTGACTACCCCAGTCACACTCATGATTTAAAGAAGAACTGGACAGGGAAGGGAGGTGAAAAGGCTTTAGTCAGCACAGGCACCTCAACCAAACAAAAGACAGGCCTGGCGAAAAAAGAGCGGTGTGATGGAAATTGACAGGTGTCTGGCGCAGCACTGGAGGTTCAGGTTCGACTGAATTGTGGCCCTTAAAAAATCCCCAATCATCAAAAGGTAAGGATGATGACACGTGACCCCATCAACAGCTCTGTCTAAGCCACATCTGTCATTTGCACAATGCTAACTCCTATTTTCATCACGTGTAGAGCTTGAAATTACAGGAAAGAGGGGAAGCTTCCCATGTCAAGTTCAACTACACAAAGTCTTTCCCATGCCAGGTCATTGTTTATTTAAAAAAAAAAAGAGAGATTTGAACAACCCTGTCCTTGTTTTATGTCCTTGTGTCATTTACTAGAAATATGTGACTTTGTGTGGCAATTTTTCTAATATACACAAATAAATATGAAAATATTTTATAAAAAATATTAAATATATTAATATAATAATGTATATTTTATAATATGATATAGTAAAATTTTACAAGCTGAAGCGACATGGGCTTAATCATAACATCTGTGTAACATTTGGCGCTTGTAGAAACATATCCAGATGCCACTGTAATTACTCTCACTTGTACTTTCTTTAAGTTGAGGCACTAAAAACTTTGCCATAATGTTGACCAAACAGCTTTAAGTGTTAAGTTTCTTTCGTTTCTCGATGACATCACTAACAGGCATCAAACTGCCTCATGAATTTGCTTGTGGAGCAAAATAAATGCTGTGTTGGCAAATTTACACCTTGAGTCTCATTCAAAATAAATGAAAGGTAAGGAAAATATACACTCTTCAGAAAACTGTTTCACTGTTTTGACCAAACCAGTGGTAATAATTACTCTTGAAAAAAGGGATGGCTTTATAATGAAGCACCAGTGAAATGGAGATTGACAGAGCGCTTGGTTTGATATGGCTCTCTGGCTTTGCAGGTCTCCACCAGAACCAGAACTTCCCCATCTGTGCAACACCTAGTGAACCCAGACGGAAGCTATTGAGGTGGAAAATACAGGAGAGGACCTGACAAGATAAAGATATCAGGAGCAGACAAGGGCAAAGTAACATATTGATGGAGCGGGCCTCAGTTGGCTGACACCAGATACTTACTATTTAAAAACAGTGGTTTCGCTTGCTCATGGATTTGCTGCTGCCACTGTTGTTCTCTTTCTCTCTAGCACTCTCTGTCTAAGTCTGAAGCTCCATTCCCCCTTGCTATGTAAAGCTGCGACCCCCTTTTACAGTGTGTCAAACAGACAAATACTGTCACCCCTATAACCACTTTTGTGGCCTCCTTCAGGTCTCTTTCCCAGCTTTGTGAATAAGCTCTCCGGCTAATGGAATTTCAGGCTGCACCAGATTATAAGAGCACAATAGAATATTTGTTTGTCCAATTCACTTTAAACACTAAGATTCAGTGGAGCATGAGACACGCAGAAACCTAGATAACTCCCTCTGGCTGTGCGCCACATTTTTTCTCTCTCGACAAAACAGCTAGTAGTATGTGTTCCTATTTAAACTGAGGCCTTCTGAACAGCTGAGGAAGATTTAACATGCTAAAAGTGCAGTCATATTAACAAAATATCTGTGAAATATTGCTGGCAAAAAAGCTCCATTGTCTATTGTCAATAGTGTAGCGATGTACACTCTTAAAAATAAAGGTGCTTCAAAAGGTTCTTCAAGCGATGCCATAGAAGAACCATTTTTGGTTCCACAAAGAAGCATTCAGTCAAAGGTTCTTTAAAGAACCATCTCTTTCTTACCTTTTTATAATCTGAAGAACCTTCTTTCGCCACAAAGAACCCTTTGTCAAACAGAAAGGTTCTTCAGATGTTAAAGGTTCTTTATGGAACCATTTAGACAAAAAGGTTCTTCTATGGCATCGTGAAGCATCTTTATTTTTAAGAGTGTATGGTGCTCACACCAAACAGCTTTCTGTTGGTCAACATAGAGAATTCGACCAACTTGAACCACAACAATATCTGCATGTGAAAATCCATCCCTGACACAAAATTCCCAATTGCATGGATTCTTACATAGATGACCAGATTTTGCTCGCGAAAATTGGGTAGAAATAACCACACTTTAGTGCTAACGTTATACCATGTGACCATTCAACCCTATCTCATGATGAAACTGAACTATACTACAAAGTGTCTATTTCGTAAAAATTCATACAGTGTAATTTGGAGGTAAACAAACATTTTTATGAAAAAAAAAGCTCGAAGGTCCACCCCTAAATTTAACTGTCAGTGGAGCATAAGCAGATCGTATGAAAACTATAAATGAGATTGTACGAATCAGCCACCAATTATGCCAAAACGTAAAATACAAATTGCCCTAAGAGTGTGTTGAACCATCTTCTAACTTGAGTTAGTCTAACTTCAAAACTAAAAAAGATTATTGAAGTGAACTCCACTGAACAAGCGTGGAATCCCTCTCATCTGTCACTCAACATTGAGGCTCCGCCCCCGGGTGTCTGCGACTGGCTCCCCTGTCAGGGCAGCCTGGGTCTGATGGATGTTGGGGTCAGTGGTTCAGCTGTGGGGTTCAAGCCTGCAGGCTTGCAGCCTCTCCCTCTCTGCTGCCAGATCAAAACAAGAGGCAGTAACCCAAGCACAGCACTCAGCTGAGAAAACTCATAACTCTGGTCCCCTCAGCCCCCTCCTGCCCTGCCCTCACTTCACCAACACCCAGCGTTAACACGTTCATTCCTCACCCCGCCCTCAAATAGCACCAACTCACAGGCCTACATAAATCAAAAGGTAAGAGTGTACCTCAGGACGGCACATCAGCCTCTTGTAGAAACTCCATTATTATTAGGGTCATCACTGTCTGTCTTTGGTAAATAATGGCTCTTGTGATGCCTAGTGGCTGTTTCTTTAGACTAAGCACTGGTTGTTTTTAACCCAATAGGGGTGTACTGGTTATGCTAGCTTTTGGGGAAATGTGACCAGGTAGACAACGTAAAGAAATAGTTCCCCCCAAAATGAAAATTCTGTCATTATTTACCAAATCTGTATGACTTTCTTATGCGCAACACAAAATTTGATAATTTAATGAATATACAGTAAGGTAAATTCAGTACAAATGCAATACATTGTGACTCACTTTAATGCTTAATAAAGCACCCAAGAGCTGTGTTGGAGGTAACACATTACAAATAATGTGAGTTACGTAATCGGATTACTTTTTTGTACAAGTAACTCCAGTTACTTTGTTTTCCCATTTATTGACTGACAGTTCTCCTGCCCCCAATGTTGAGAGAAATTGTAAGCACAGAGGTGCTGTGTATTCTGTGTAAACATTCAATCAATCCAGAATGGTTTGACCTGCTCTCTCTACTGTACAGACGTGAATTTACATTTCCTTCACCCTGAGGCTTGCTTATTCATTTCACTTTTGGTGCAAAAGGGATTTTACGTTTGCCAAAACATAACTTTTTTTATATTTAAAACAAACAAATAAGCCCAACCCAGATTTAAAAAGTAATGCAAAAGTAACGTAATGCATTACTTTCCATAAAAGTAACATAATTAGTTACTTTTTAGGCAGTAAGTAATGCAATACTGTAATTCATTACTTTTAAAAGTAACTTTCCCCAACACAAGAGTATTGGTAAAAAGTACCAGTAATTTACTGTGCACCAACATAATAGGTGCATTCTGCCACCTACTGGACTGGAGCGTGAAATACAGTACTGCGTACAGGCGAACAATTAACCCTTTTCACATTTTTGCGGTTCTCAGAAGTGTAAGTCATCATAGTTCGGTAATCAACATTCGATAGTGGACAAAACAAATATAATTTTTCCATTTCCATTTGTTTCAGTAGCAAAAGAAAAAATCCACAATAGCATTTCTATAAGAGAGATTATGAATTTGCTGTCACTCCCTTCGCCATTCTTTTAGAAACACTCACGCAGCGTTAACTAGTTTTCTGTAATTTAATGCCAAGGTAATATAACTCAAAATATAGTGTATAGTGTTCATTCATTTTTTCACATTTTTAAAAGATTTATAATGTGGAAATGCAAAATCACAGTCTGTGAAAAATGTCATTGGTAGTCACCATGATGTAACTGTTGAAATTGCTTAAATAGTGGGTTGTTTTCCACCAAAACCGATCGGAACACAAAACCAATCATATATATATGGTCCTTAAGGTATTTTCCCAATCCCGTTCTCTCACCAAAAACTAATTAGACAAAAAGGGCAAAAAATATAAAAAAAGAAAGAAAATTTACTCTTGATTGGTATGCTATAAAGAAACTGAGCTCAGCTGGCAAAGGTGATGCATAGAAATGGAGTAACACTCACAATCACAGGGAGAGTTTGACAATTTAAAAACTACAATTACGAGTATTACTGTCACCCCTGACCATGCCAAGAGAGAAGGTGGAAATGGCAGCAATCAGGCCCCATTTTCCTCAAAGCACGAAGCTGAAGGCTGGACACATCCCAGGGACACCCTTCTCCTTTATGACTGAAAACACACACTGTATCTACCCTCTGACAGATGGAGACAAGGCAGCCGGGCCCACAGCAATGTTGCCAAAATTGTACCGGGGTTGCCTAACAATTAAGTTATCAAAAGAGATCACTCTAGCTTACTGACAGCTGTTTCAATTGTTTGCACCTGTTTCTCTTGTGTTACACATGTGTCTGGAGTGGATTATGTTGACTCGTGCTGGCCACATTTCACCTTTCCACAAGTGATTTACCCCCGAACCATCTTCTCAACTTTACCCAGTGATGGGACTCTAAGGAGAATGTGCCACAGCTAACTGCGGCATTAGTCTATTCTCTACACTGACAATTGTCGTAACATGGGAGTGTGACAATGTTTACATTAGTTGTTGTGGCCTTTAAATAGACTCTCTATTTTGTCGGAGCAACCTGCTCCTGTTGTCACAGTCGAAAAGCAATTGCAGCGTGGCATGCATTGTCATCCACAGGAAATGCTTCTGGGCTTGTGATCATTTCGGTTAGCTGAACTGACCGTTGGTCAGAGGAGCCATGTCACACCCTTTTCGACAGTCTGTTTCCTCTTTGCTGGGAAACGACATAGAAATTCCACTGGATCCAGCAGAGTGCATGTCTCTTAATGGAGAAAGAGAGAGCTCTATATGTAAAGAGAATAGGAGAGGGGGTTGTCGAATCCCAGGGGTCTTTTTTTACATTTGTGATTGACTTTTCAGCACACTTGCAGAGGATCTTGATAAGCCTGTGAAAGCTGAACTCTCAGACAAGGCTGGAGAGATAAAAAGACTCATTGTCCTACTGGCTGCCGGTGCCCAATCCCACTGGAAGCCAGTCTAGTTCCTGGGTAGATGGGGAAGAAACAAAGTAGAGCTAATAGACCAATCCAAAGCCCAGCACAACAAACCTGTTATTTTCTCTTTTTCCTTCTCACTGAGCGAAACACACGGTTCCAAAGACACCTGGCCAGGTCTGCTGAGTTACTGAGCACAAGTAACTATTCGATTATGCTCCAATATTCTTTTATTGATAAATACAAAGCAGACAGAACTCTTTCAGGCCAGGTTGGCGCTTAAGTCTGATCGGAGGGCAGATGGGTCAGTGACATATATGAGAGCATATATTTTAAATAGAAGGAAAAATCTCGTTTTTAAACAAGTTCAAGATCTTTTGGTATTCATTTTGGTTTATATGGTTTTGCAAAACATTTATACCATTTTTAAGAAAAGTTTACATTTTATGTCTCATGTGGTTTTACAATAGAGTGAAAATTTACCTATTTTCCTTATACCTTGAATATGCATGAGTATATCTTATTTAAAAAAAAAAGAAAAAAAGAAAGTTTTAAACATTTTCAATGTAAATGTTTTTTAAATAAAGATAATACTAATAATAAAAAAAACAACTATCATTTTTTTAATGCAATGAGTAAATAATAAATATGATCGCTTTTTGAGCACCACATGACATTTTACAGTCTGATCTAACCTGTCCAAATCAGAAAAAGGGTCACATTTTCTGCATTTTTAGAGACTTATTGACCTTGACATCCAGTCACAAATGTCTGCAGGGGTCCTTATCATTTCTTGTTTTAAATATAAATATTATTAATCAGTTCTGTTAAAATATCTGATTTATTAAAAAAAAAATAATAATAATAATAATCACGCCAAACTACAAACCCGATTCCAAAAAAGTTGGGACACTGTACAAATTGTGAATAAAAACAGAATGCAATGATATGGAAGTTTCAAATTTCAATATTTTTAAGGTTTTCTTTTCAATAATTTAATTCTGATACTTAGACAGTTGTGCCATTTCGCCCTCCAAAAATACCAGATCGCATGAAATACATTTATTTCATGCTAAGTATACTAAAAATATATTTACTTAATACAAATACCCTGCAATTGCACTTTTAGAATACTAAACTGGTATACCTTAAGTCTGCTAAATTGGAACAACTAATTTTGTACTTAATGCATTTTAATTGTGCGGAAGTAGTGCTGAAGTCCAACTAAAGATACAATGAAGTATATTTGATTGTGCTAAAGTGGAACTATTGCAAGTATACTTCAGGAACACTTTAAATATCTTGCATTTAAAGAACGATATTATTCAAAGATCATAGGATCCTCATCAATAGTGACATGAAAATTAATTATTTATGCTTAATATTAACAAATGTGCATTGTGCACAAGTAGTACGCCAAATAAAGTTTAATTAGTAGATTTAAACTATAATATGCATTTTAAATATATTACTTTTTTTTTTTTTTTTTTACTAGGGACACAATACACTTTTAATACAGAAATAAAAAAAATGCTGATCATACAAAAGGTGTGTTCAAGTTAATGTATGTAAGAATATAATATTTAATGCATTTTCTGAATAAATAGATTTGAGAAAAAGTAGCATCACTTTATTGACCTAGATAGAGAGTCATTGCTAAGACTTGGATTTCTGCTGAGTATGTTGAAGGTCTGTGAATGAGACAAAGACAAGCTGGCTTGTGCTGGCTGTTTGCGTATGTGAGTGTGTGTATTGTTAATGGACAGGTGGCGAGCATCTTTGCCTTTTGTCCACGAGGCTCTGTCTGTCGGGGATAGCAGCTCCAGCTGGCCAGAGGACATGATCACCTGGCTGTTAGTCGCTGACCTTGGATCAGACTCGCTTGCTCTGCCTCTCCAGCTGTAGGCTCTCAGGACTGCGGTAAACGGTCCCTGGTTGCCTCCTGTCGGTGTGTACAGGATAGAAGGAGGGGGTTGTTGAGACACGGAGACAGGACAGAGTAACAGCGAGAAAGTGGTTTTTTTCAGTCTTGAAAGAGGGCCAAGAGTCAGAGGGGCAGTTTCCTGAGACCAATAGCTTCCTGTGGGCACCTCATACCTGAGATGAACTCCAAAGCCATGCTAAAAAACTGAAAGAGAGAACAGAAAGATATTGGCAGTGTCAGTGTGAGGGTTGGCGGGGAGTAAGATGCTTGTCCTTAGTGCCTGGCTCACATTTTTACCCATGCTTCCCCTCAACCCTCTGGATCAGATGTTATTCTACCCATTGTCAATGAAACTATTAGATTATTTAAACATTGTATAGGCATTTCCCTAGTGGCCCAAATTAAGAGTCCTATGGAAATTCTGATGTTAATCTTAGGCTGTATTCTGTTTGCATATTTGCAAACTAATGTTTCCCAGACACATTCCTATGGAAGAATGGACTTATGCAAACCGCTTGTATAGTATAGTATAGTATAGCATATTGTAATATAGCATGGTTTAAGCAAACAAAAATACTATAGCATTAAACTATATACAGTATATATATAATGTTATTTTTGTTTGTTTAAAATATACTAGTAGTGAACATTTGAAGTGGATCAAAGCCTTTTATCAAAGTTGTCCTAAAACCAAAAAAAAAAAAAAAAGAAAATTATAATAATAATTATTATTACCGTATATAATTATTATATATTTATTATCATGATATAATTATAACTGTATAATTATTATAATTGTTTAAAATAATTTAATCCAATAGTTTAAGAGTAATAACTATTGGTAAACAGTTAAATTTTTTTTATAAAACCAGTAATATGAAAATATACAACAAAAAATATTTGCTATATTTATATTCATTTATTATTATATAAAAATAGTTATATGTTATTCTTGTGTTTATCAGAAATAGGAGCCACTGTCTTTTATTAAAATACATATTTTGTTAAACTAGTTTCCATATTAAAATGAATTATTTAAATTAAAATACATTTAAATAAAGGTTTAGAG
Organism: Sinocyclocheilus grahami; assembly: GCF_001515645.1. Taxonomy (NCBI): domain Eukaryota; kingdom Metazoa; phylum Chordata; class Actinopteri; order Cypriniformes; family Cyprinidae; genus Sinocyclocheilus; species Sinocyclocheilus grahami. The sequence goes on from NW_015505301.1 coordinate 1,326,040, forward strand.
CTATAGCAGACAAAATGCTCTGGCAAAGTTCTTGTTTGCCAGCAATCGGCAATAGATGCCATGTCAGACAGTTCTGGAAGGTAATAGTAGCCAATCACCTGAGAGAACTATTAAGTCACATGACTTTTTTTATTTGTATCTAAGAATTTAATTGTTAAATGTGATTCCATTTCAGTTTATACACATAACAAAAAAGCTGTGAAATGAAATTTTTATGATAATTATGATATATTTTTATATGGGTATACAGTGTGTGTTCTTTGTGAATTGGCCATTTTATTACAATGACAGGCAACAACTTTAGTGCAACAGCACATGTCAGCCATTTTCAGGGCCCTTTCCATTGTGCCATATGTCATCTCAGGCTGCTGCTTAGGAATTAATGCTATTAATGGCACGTAGGCCGCCTCAGAACCCTTCTACTGGATAATTGATCACATAATGACACATGAAGTGGTTCAGGTTTTAGGCTTGGATGGCGTCACTTGGCGATATCTAAATAGGAAGCCTTCCTGAACCAGAACTTGCCTCTAGAGTGCTTAAATAATTGAGTTGGAACTGTCACCTGCATTTCTAATCATGGATCATTTCTTAGGTTTGTGCTGCGTTTATAATTATCGTGGGATCCCAGGAGATGCGTGTGCAAAATGTACGCCTTCGGAAAGCTCTATAGTCTGTTCGTGTGACTATCGACATTAGTACTAATGGAAAGTCCAGCGAAGACAAAAAGAGAGATGTCAAACATTCACGATAATAATTCTGGAAGTGGAGAACCAAACAGAGTTAGGCAGTAATTATGGCGAGAGCGCTCTGAAGAAACCAATCCAGTAAATTAGAAAAGTAATAAGCATTCTTCGCTGGCATGGCCGTGTTTATAGGAAAGCAACTCGTGCATGTAAAGAGAGAGGAATGGAAGTTTTTGTGGAACAAAGCCATTTAATGGCCCCTTTCTTCCCTCGGAGAAAATCTTTCCACATGGCAGTCGCTCATCGCCAGGCAACTTGACATCCTGACCTCTAACATTTAATTTATTGATCTTCATTTTATTTGAACGTGAAGAGCCTTTTGCTCTCTTAAATTAATCCAGGTTAATTTGGCCAGGCCTCTATCCCACCCAGTATGAATGGCCCCTCTGTTGGCCTGGGCTGTGGTTGGCCACCCAGTTTTATGAGAATCTGCAGTGAATTAGAAAATCTGTCAATGCGGGAGGAGCGGCCGGCCGCGGATATGCCGTGTCATTCCACCTGTAAAAGAAAATGCTCTTTGTCCATTATCTCCCAGGCTTACCTGACATGAGTTAACCCAGAGGTCAATAACATCTGTGGAGCGTTGCGGCAATCGCTGGGCTGGAGAGAGAGGAGGTAAGAGAGAGCTTTGTTACGGGCTGCATGCATGGATTCCAGCTCGCCCACTAACTCTGGTCTGCTGGATGCACAAGTGCCTCGGAGAAATTTCACTGTCTCTTGGAGTGGCGACTTATTCAAATGGCGTAAAAGGGCGTTCAGGCATTGTATGCCAATATGGCAAGACGTTTGACCTTTTATTTATGTATAGATTTTATGTTATATTATACAGAAAATATTAATTTTAACACATGACCAGCGGAAACGTTAATATCTGGATCAGTAATGTGATGGAGAATTTTTTTTAATATATATATATAGAAAAATGCAATTCATAGATACAATAATTTGAATATATATAACTCTTCTATAATGACAATTTTTTTAATTCAAAATAATTTTTGATATTATTGGCAGGCATCAAATAAAAATGAAAAAAAAAGCCTCATTAAACCAATTAAAATCTTTAAAGAAAAACTTAAGTAGTGTTAAGTATGAAGGTATTAGTAAAACATATTAAAATAACAATATAATAAATAAACTATATATATATATATATATATATATATATATATATATATATATATATATATATATTCTATATAGTATATGTGTGT
>NW_015505301.1:1328028-1341858 GCF_001515645.1 Sinocyclocheilus grahami
TAATATTTTATAAATGCATTTATTTTCATTTGATTATTTTATTTTAAATTAGTATTTTAAAATGTGAATTATTACAATTATTTAAATAATCATACTAATTAATAATAAATATAAATTATTTAAAAGATTTTACATTTATTAAATAAGTAGTATTTAGTATTAAGGTATTAGTATTTTTAGGATAAGGAAAAATATAAAAATAATAATATAACAATGTGTATAAGACATATTGTTAATAATAATAATATGTCTTAATAATATATATTAATATATTAATTAAATGTATTTATTTTCATTTAATTAATTTATTTTTAATTTATTTTTTAAAATAGGAATTATTACAATTATTTACATTTATTAAATAATTGTAATGAATTGTTATAATAATTTAATAATTACTGAATTAGTACAAATTCAAAAATATTTAATGTCATATATTAAAAATTTAAAAAGTGTAAAACGTTCTCAAAAATGGTATAAAAGTTTTTGAACGACACCGACATGAATACAAGGGTTGCATTTGTAAGAATTTGTAAGAATTCTAGGCAAGTGTGTTTTAAACTAGACCATTAAAGCATTATTTTTTAAATGTCAGCTGTATCTATCCTTACTGATCATGAGTGTCAATAGTGGAATGCCAGTCAGCGAGGGGTTATGGGAACATTAGCAGGAAGTGTGCGTGTGTGTGTTCCCCTTTCGCTGGAGCAGCTGTCCAGTGCTGGTCTGATGGCCTGGGGACGGCTGGGATTATGAGCTGGTAATTGAAGGACTGGCATAGTGTTGCTCTTCCTCTCTGCTTTCTTTCAAATGTAATTACTCTCTTCCAGAGTTTGGCTTTATAGTAAAACATGCTCTTATTTAATGATAAGTGCCTCTGAAATTTGTCCATACACATCGACCGCCTCCATGTAATTATAGAAATAATTTACAAATTGCTGGAAAGTATTTACTTAGGACTTTTTCCAAGACAATAATAACGCTGTCAGTCAGGAACTCAACTTTCTTATGACTGAAAAGGAAAGTATTTTGTTTGTGGTCGACAATAATACTTGCAGCGTTACGTCAAAAGTACGGGAACACACATAATAAATGTTTCTAGTCAAACAAGCAAGTGAGCTTTAATGATATGAGTATCATTTGTAATATCACCGGTGTTGTCCACAGTCTTCATTGGCCCCATTAAGAAAACAAATGAAGGAACAAACAAAGAACACATTGTGGGATTTTCAGATTTTCTTACGTGCCTATACGAGTCCAGACTGATTTGCATAGTAATAGACGGCCATGTAAATGTTCTTTCATGGACAACAGAAAGACTCACAGGTGCCCAGTTCACGTGCATAAGGAAAATCCATGCAGTTGTGTTTGTTTTGTGTGTCTGTGTCTAAGTTTATCACACAGTGTCCATTTTTAAATCTTTTAAACCTCTTATATTGCATTTTTATTTCGTTTTCCACTCTTGCCCCATTTCAAACAAGTCATACCATACAACAAGCGAGAGAGGTGAAAGGATTTGCCTAATTTGAGTGGATATTTCCGAACCATCCAAGCGTTTTTCAACAATACCAATCACCCAAGACGGACAGCTTTGCATTCATTCGGCTATACGCAGAGTGTCCGTAAACAAAAACTCGCTCGTCACTACCCAGCTCTCTGCAGCCGTGCCAGATCAGATGAAGTAAGCCAGCAAACAATAGCAAAGACAAATGTCTTGAATAAAGGAGGAAAACATGTCGTTCTCGTTTAACCCAGACGTGCACCGCAAAAACAATGCTAATCAAGTAGCGCTCTGTTCTGTGACACAAGCCCTCGTTCCTTTTCTTGGAAAACTATGTTGTCGCTACATTCATTAACTGCATGCAACAGGAGGGAAGGAAAGCAGGAGAAAGCGTGTTTGCCAAGCGGATCACCTGTTCTTCAACCAAAATAGGACACAACTTGAGATTCAATTTTAGCAGCCTGAGGGATTGGGACAGTGTGTGTGTGTGTGTGTGTTAGTAAGTGCAGACACATACAGTAACAACTCATACTGAGTGACAGTCACAAGCTGCCCCATAATGCTTTGCTCCTGGCCCTGTTTCTGCGTACCTGAACTGGGGTGCTGGGCCTAATTATAGTTGACCGTAGAAATTTCCACTACTTTTATAACAAGACCTTCCTGCTCTGATTATAGGTCAGGTCAGCTGTCAATCAATTCATTTCGGCTGAGCAGAAGACCATCAGACCTGAGCGCTGGTTGCCACTTTATGTGATTACAGGGAGTATAATGTAAGAAACGGAAATGGAAACCAAGGAAACTGAATTATTGAACAGTATGAGTATCCGAAAATTCATCAGCAGTGTGACATGCCTGATTTTTGCATCGTAGATGGTAATGTAAATGCAATGGCATAAAATAAATATTTGTATTTGTTCCTCTCGTAAATGCAGAACTTTGAAAATAATATCAGCCAGCCGAGAGCTCATGGTAGCGCTGTAAAATACGAAATGACAGGAGGGAAGATGGCTGTTTTCAGAATGCATACATTCTTCAACCTGTGAATCATAGCAGATGGCAGACTCTCTCACCATATGGAAAACATATCCCCCGCTTTCTTCACCCCTTACAGACCTAATCGGTTCTGAAGTCCTGGAGTAATGCGCTTCTCAATTAGGCCTACTCTCATTAAGGAATATTGCCATTACATGAATCAATTTCTCATGGCTGTTTCTTAGGCATCGGCGCTGTCAGGCTGGAGTGAGTGGTGGAGATGGGCTGGAGAGGGAGCCGCGTGTAATTCGAGTACAAACAGTGTAGAGAAAGGACAAAAATGCAGATTACAGAACCACACATGATTACAGAGACTGTCCATATTGGAAATGCCATAAAAACAAGGGTGAAATAAGATAAACCTTCTAAATGTGATGTTTTATTCATCAAAAGTTAATTATTCTCCTTTTTTGTAGTGTGGTTGGGGGAAACTATACCTGTACCTCTTTAAGTATGGTTTGAAGGGAACAGTTTTAAGAAAAATGCAAAGGTCTTTAATGTCCATAACAAGTATTTGATATTTAAAATATAGTACAATTTGTAAAATCTGCAACTCGTTTAAATTATTTAATAAATGAATTAAATAATTTGAATAGTAATATTAAAGATAAAAAATATTTAAACTATTTCAACTGAAAAGTGTTTATTTTTTAATGTTTTAAACGTTTTGAAAAGAAGTCTCTTATGCTCATCAAGACTGCGTTTATTTGATCAAAACTACAGTAAACATAGTAATATTGTGAAATATTATTAAAAATTATTGTAATTAAAAAAAAATCATTCTAATATGCTGATTTGGTGTTAAGAAACATTTATTATTATTAGCCATGTTGAAAACAGTTGTGCTGCTTAATATTTTTGTGAAAACTGTGATTTATTTATTTATTTTCATAAGTTCATAAGAGCAGAATTTATTTGAAATCTTTTAAGAATGTCTTTACTGTCACTTAATGATACACAGTTTAAGGTGTCATTGCTGAATAAATGCATTAATTTCTTTCAAAACAACATTTTAACAATAGTGTAGGCTATATTATATAAATATATACTGTATATATATAAAAAATGTATGTTTTGGATAGTGCTGTCAAACGATTAATCGTGATTAATCGCATCCAAAATAAAAGTCTTTATTTACATAATATATCTGTGTGTACTGTGTATATTTATTATGCATATATAAATACACACACATACAGTATATATTTTGAAAATATTTACATGCATTTACATGTATATATTTATATTCATATAATTTATATTATATATAAATATATTAAACGTAACATATTTTTCTTAAATATGTACATGCATGTGTGTGTATTCATACATACATTATAAATATATTTTGGATGCGATTAATCGCGATTAATCGTTTGACAGCACTAGTTTTGACCAACTGACACCATTTTATGCATTACTTGTAATTAGGCATAATTTAGTAAAATATCAGGATTTTCACATCTGACATTTAAGGTAACGGTAATCTTAAGTAAGTAACATGAATATTTTTTAAATGCACTTTATATTTAGGCACAGCTTATGGATATTTAGTCAGTTCTATAGCTTCTCCCAAACAATGCACCCGCCCCTCATTTCAAACACTAGCAGACAGCCACAGGTATGTCTAATAGCTTTCTTATATAACAACACATTGTGTTGAAAGGTCACAGTCACCCTCATAAACACTGAGGCCTTGTTGAGGTCCCAGCTGCCTGACGCCTGGAGCTGCTCTGACACTGATAGCACAGAGGTTACTCCTCAGGTGGGTGACACCGACACTCCCCTGTCACCCTTACTTTGTTCCACAGTGCATCTCCACCTTTCACCTGGGGGCCCTTTCCCAGAGCTAGCCTTTTCACACCGTGCTTCAACACAATGCGACCCATGCCCTCCGGACGCCCATACACCCCTCGTCTTTGTTACAGGCCTTTCTTTGCACCCGTACAGGTGACACGCTGATCGATTGCGAATATTTAGGAGAGTCGCCGATTATGTGCAGAAGTGTACGGCCCGGAGGACAAACGGATGATAAAGGACAGCGAGTGATGGCATTGTGTGGCAGCGCGTTCGCGTGACAATGCTCACAAAACAGACATTTCGGATTACGTTTCCAAGTGCTGGGAGTGTGGGATAATTACAAACAGATTGGCCATTTTGATTATATTAGTAAATGTTGCACTTGAACTATAGTTAACATGTGACGACCTTATGAAATCAAGGGAAAATGTCATCGCAAGTCATCTTATTATTATTCCTGTCATTCTGTTAGAATGCATTTGAATAGTTAAGAACAGAAGAATGATGAAAAAGCGGCCGCTTCACAAAGGACGCAATCATGATATTGATTAAAATGTTGGATGGGTGAAATATTGGTCTTTAAAATCAAGACTCCCTCCAAATGTTGCTTAATCTCAGGCTCTTTGGACACTAATTGGACTATGTCTATTTTTTAAGCACCACGAGATGAAATATCATGCTTTCGCTCATCTCTTTACATAATAATGCTCATAAAGTGGATATTGCTTGGAGGCCTGGATTGTTGTCTAAGCTCTGGTTTAGATGCATTCTTTTTGGCCTGCATTTTGGTGTCTCCTTGATGCATTTCCATAGATCCGATTCCTCAAAACGGCTTATCCATATCTGGCTCAGACGAGGTCGGTGATGACATTCCGCCTCTGAAGTCCAATCACTTAAAGTCCTGTAAACACTGACGTGCTTTTATGTAAGCATAAACTACACAGTGGGTACCATCTAATAGTGCATATCAGTTGCTATTGGAAAAACGAGGGAAGATTACGATTTAGTCTCTAACAGGCCAAACAAACAGGATCAGGATGATTAGAACCAGATGTGCGAGTTAGAACATTCTAGAAAAAGACATCAGCATGCTAGCGTACCTGTACCAGTTTTACTTCATGATTATTAAAATGGTATACTGAAAAAAAAAATTGTATAGGATTTACTTTGAAATAATTGTTACTTTTTTACTAATTTCACAAATAATTACAAAGAAACTTGGAATTATAAAGAAAAAGAAACGCACTGAATTAAATATGACATTTAAAAAAAAGAAAGGCTCATTTTTGTTTTATTTTGAATAATATTTAACAATATTATTTACATAATATTTTTAAGTTATATACATATATATATATTGTAGTTCACCTAAAAATGGTCATCATTTACTGGCCTTTATTCTGTGCCAAACTTTAGGACAACAAATGATATGAAGATATTGAAGACTTGTTTTTGATCATTCAGGAAATGTAAATGGGGTCCAAAACAACAATATTGGACCCAACTGTCGACAAAAAATCAGACAAAAACAAAAAACTGAGACATTTCTCAAATTATAATCTTTTGTCCTACAGAAAGTCCGATATGAGGGTGAGTAATTAATAACAGAATTTGCTTTTTTTTAGTGAACTATCCCTGTAAGGACTTATTGTGTCTAATAGCTTTTTAAAGGACGTGTTTATGCAAAGGCAGAGGAGCATGTGAACCATTTGTGTTTCTGGATGTCTTGTGGTAAATCCTCCCTCGCTCATCGCTGATCAGATCCGACAGCATTTGAGTTACTTGCAAGATGACGTTTGCAATTGGTACAACAGTTGAAAATTAGGATCCAGGCAAGTATGCACTGCAACAATGTGTTATCCATTACAAAGTTATGTAAGACAGTCCAAAACGCATCGATATACAAGAATCAAACCAGACTACAGTGCTGTGGGGAATCTCTCTGAACCAATAGATGACAATCTCATTTGTGTTTTTGTAATTGTATAGGATTTACTTTGAAATAATTGTTACTTTTTTACTAATTTCACAAATAATTACAAAGAAACTTGGAATTATAAAGAAAAAGAAACGCACTGAATTAAATATGACATTTTAAAAAAAGAAAGGCTCATTTTTGTTTTATTTTGAATAATATTTAACAATATTATTTACATAATATTTTTAAGTTATATACATATATATATATTTTGTAGTTCACCTAAAAATGGTCATCATTTACTGGCCTTTATTCTGTTCCAAACTTTAGGACAACAAATGATATGAAGATATTGAAGACTTGTTTTTGATCATTCAGGAAATGTAAATGGGGTCCAAAACAACAATATTGGACCCAACTGTCGACAAAAAATCAGACAAAAACAAAAAACTGAGACATTTCTCAAAATATAATCTTTTGTCCTACAGAAAGTCCGATATGAGGGTGAGTAATTAATAACAGAATTTGCTTTTTTTTAGTGAACTATCCCTGTAAGGACTTATTGTGTCTAATAGCTTTTTAAAGGACGTGTTTATGCAAAGGCAGAGGAGCATGTGAACCATTTTTGTTTCTGGATGTCTTGTGGTAAATCCTCCCTCGCTCATCGCTGATCAGATCCGACAGCATTTGAGTTACTTGCAAGATGACGTTTGCAATTGGTACAACAGTTGAAAATTAGGATCCAGGCAAGTATGCACTGCAACAATGTGTTATCCATTACAAAGTTATGTAAGACAGTCCAAAACGCATCGATATACAAGAATCAAACCAGACTACAGTGCTGTGGGGAATCTCTCTGAACCAATAGATGACAATCTCATTTGTGTTTTTGTAAATCAGTCTCATCCACAGAAAAATGGAACAAGAGCGATGGCATGAACATGGAAATGTGTTGAGTGAGCAAACATACAGTGTTGTTTTAAGCTATTTAAATGTTGTGCGCAGCGCCAAACAAACTTGACTGGGTTTTGCTCCTTAATTAGGAGGGTTTGTAGGGCGGATGATGCAAGACACACACGCAAACGTGCACACGTGCTTATGTGAGCACATGCTACCCCTGTAACCTCACTCTACTGACAGTTACTCTCAACAGTCACTAAACAATACAGGGCAGCACAGGAAATCAGAAGAGGGTCTATTCAAGAAAAACGTGTTTGTGTGTGTATGCGAGTATTTGTGTCTAAGTGATCCAGTAATGGGAGAACATGCGCCTTATTATTTATCTTAAGAACATGAGGTCACTATACGTTCCCCCCTATTCATTTAGTCATTTGGGCATGATGGGAAGGTAATACCATGTTTTTAGCACCATGGTAGCTAAAGTATCTTATAGTACAATGTAAATGTTAAGGTCTATGTCTATCTAGCTATTCATCTATGATTTTTAAATGGTTTTGAAAAAAGTCTCTTATATGCTCAACAAGGCTAGATTTATTTGTTTAAAAAATACAGTAAAAACAGTAATACTGTGAAATATTATTACAATGTAAAAAATAATATATTTTTAAATATACTGTAATTTATTCTTGTGATGGCAAGCTGAATTTCATCAATGGAAAGCTTATAATAAATTTCAAACCTGGTTTTGTGGTCCAGGGTCACATATTTGTATGATTTCTGACAAATCATGTGACACTGAAGAAAAATATAAAATATTATAAAAATGATTATTAAAAAACATTAACAAATAGTGTACAAATTTTAAATCAATTAAATAAACAATAATTTGGTTGGAAACTATTTTTTTTATTAAAAAACCCCCAACAAAAACAACATCAGCAGCATCAGTGGGTGTGTAGAGATCGGAACCATTAATTGAGGTAGACGTATAAATGCATCTGCACATGGAGCCATTTAAACCAATAGAGACCTGCTGGCTGCTGGATGAGTGTGTGTGTGTGTGTGCGTGCGTGTGAGAGAGAAAGATGCAGTCTGTCTTTTATCAGTCTCCATTAGAGAGGACAGCAGCCTGGCCTCTGATGGCTCATTTGTGTTTGCCACATTAATCTCTGTGAGTAAGCAGCAGCAGCAGGTGGGAATTTCTGCTCACGCTAATCACATGACAACAGAGTCCCTGCACCTGGACGTGACTGTGATACCTGGGGCTCTTCCTCTGGGGTTGCTCTTTCTTTCTCTCTACCTATTTATATTGGCTGTGTCTAAAAGCTTAGGCAGCTGCCTGGTTGCCTCGATGTACTATCAAGCAATGACTTCAGAGGCCGTGCTTGCATAAAATGTAAAAAAGGATTTTTCAACGTAGTTAATAAAACAAAGATTATGATTATGTTTATGATGAGTATGTTTCACAAGAAAATGCTATTACTATCAATCTTTCTACTTTCAAAATTTGTAGAGTTTTACTAGCAATTTCTGAATGAAAAAAAAAGTTTCTAGACTTAATTTATTTCAGTGCATGCCTCCTGAAAATCATTTCTATGGAAGCTTGTTTCTGCAATGGATAAAAATAAATACATACATAATAAATAAAAGGTAATTGCAACTTTTAATCTCACAATTCAGACTTTTTTTCTCAGAAATGTGAGTTTATGTCTCACAATTCTGACATTTTTCACTCAATTGGGGGTTTGTCACGCAATTCTGAGAAAAAGTCAGAATTGTGAGATAAAAAGTCACAGTTGCCCTTTTTTATTATTTATTTAATGCTGGAAACAAGCTTCTATAGATTTCAGACAGGCTTTTGAGGCAGCACATTAAGGCCATGTCCACACGTACATGGGTATTTTTATAAACTGAGTTTTTCCTTCTTCCGTTTAAAAAAAAATCTCCTTCCACATGAAAATGCAAACGAATGCTATGAAGCTCTCTCAAGAGCATTTATAATCTCAACCGTAAAGCCATTTTGGCCAATCAGAAGCCTGAAAAAGTTTCCAGTAGGCGGAGAAAACAGCGCAGGCTCCGACGTCACAAGCCAAAAACTCCGGTTTCGCTGTCTACACGATAACACGGCAACCAGAGTTTTATAAAAATCTTCACCCTGGCAGGCATTTTCAAAAATGTTTTGTTTCAGTGACCTGGTGCTGCGTTTGCGTGTGGACGAACGGCCAAACCGCATAGAAAAAGCTGCGGTTTTAAAAATAACCGCGTTCGTGTGGACAGGGCCAGTGCAATAAGTGATGTTTTATTAAAGGGGTCATATGATGTTGCTAAAAAGAACATTATTTTGTGTATTTGGTGTAATGAAATGTGTTTATGTGGTTTAAGTTTAAAAAAACACATTATTTTCCACATACTGTACGTTATTGTTTCTCCTCTATGCCCCGCCTTTCTGAAACGCGTACATTTTTACAAAGCTCATCGTTCTGAAAAAAGAGGTGTGCTCTGATTGGCCAGCGATCTAGTGCGTTGTGACTGGCCGAATACCTCAAGTGTGTGATGGAAATTTTACGCCCCTTAACATACTGTGATGCCGTGTCCTGGCCGGAGCGACGAGACAAAAACATTAAAACCCATTATAAACGAGGCATTTGTTGCATCCAGTGGGGACATAATTATGGATTATAATGACTTATACTGTCTTTTACGCGTTGCGTTGCATTGAACTGTTCTGGAACAGTGCTGTAAATACAACTTAACCACTGATTTCTAGTCGTGTCCTCTTTTGGAAGGCCAAACAAAATATTTTCGCTTTTGCAACGAAACACACAGCATCTTCATAACATGGAAGGCGGCGGTGGCAGCAACAATAAAGTTACGCCTTCTTTCTTTGCGTGAACATTTGGGCGGTGTTATGCAAATCTTCCCACACAGTGACGTAGACATGTGGGGGCGTGTTTGAACGAGGCATTTTAGGAGGGCGTGGACCAGTCTCAACTTTTATAAAGAATATCTCTTTGGGTTTGAGATTTTAGCCTTTGCAACTTTAGGGATCTTATCTATTCATGAACAGCTTGTAACATTCCAAAGAGAAAGGAAAACTTGAAATTGCAACATATGACCCCTTTAACAAATTTCGGGTAATCAGTAACTACACCATCTATCCAACCAGCACAAGAGAGAACCCCTATAAATAATTAAAACGGTCTTACCTTCATTATCTCTAGTTCCCTTTCATGGGAACTTCGAACTGCGTCCTCTAGGGGTCACTATGAGGAACGCCTCGTTGTGACCCGTGTCTGAAGCATACATTGAAAAAACACCAACTCGTTGGCTGGCGACAGCCATGACGTCACTACCGGTGTGACTATAGTATAAATAGGCGCCGGGAGCACACATCATTCTCTTCTTCGTCTTCATTGACTGTTCTGTTTGAAGCGTGCATTTTCAAGGAAAAAGTAAGAGCTATCTCTATTCATTATGGCGAGCACTAGCAGAGCATTTAGAAGGTGTGTGCATCCGTGTCATCGCTATTTGACACCAGATGACACACACGATCTATGTGTTGTTTGTTTGGGCGAAGAGCACGCACGCGATGTCCTCGAGGGGGCAATCTGCGTGCATTGCGATCGTTTTCCAATGAAAAAGCGCCGTTCTCGTTTGTCTCTCTTTTCGAGTAAAGAGGGGCAGCCATCTGCTTCCCGCGGTTCAGGACCCACCGCTGCTGAGGCACAGAGGAGAATGAGCTTGTGGGGATCTCAGGTGGACTTGGCTGATGAGTTTAAAGAGGGGCTTTCCCTCTCGCACTTATCGACGGCGGGCGAGAGACAGCTGCTGGAGGATGATGTTCTCTCTTTAACATCATCTGATCCAGGGGCCAGTGCTCTGCTGGGTTCAGCCCAGGAAGAGCAGGAAATGGATGAAGAGAGCGAAGAAGCTGAGGCTGAGGCTCAGTCCTCCTGCCCTGTGTATGATGAGCTCTTAGAGGTTATGGATCGCGCCACGGCAAGACTTGACTTGCCATGGAAGCGGACTAAGGAAGTGGCGTCGCGAGGTCGTCTCGACGAACGTTATCTTTCTGGCCATAACCCTCCAGCTCAGGTGAGTCTTCCTTTCCTTCCTTATCTCCATACTGAGATCGAGAAGGAATGGAAGAGGCCATTTTCCTCACGCATCCATTGGTTTCAGCATACAAGTTATGCGAAACATCGATGCGATTACGCGAAAACGGCTATGAGAGAATGCCCCCTGTAGAAGAGACGCTAGCTAGCTATCTTTCTATGGGTGAGACATCGTCTCTCAGAACTCCCTCCTTGCCATCCGTGCCCCTTCAAGCTACATCTAAATTGAATGGCAGGGCATACGCAGCAGCAGAAAGACCTGGATAAAGGCGAGGGGTTTTCTTCTGATGAGATGACTGAGTTGCGCTGTACCACAGATCTTGCTCTCCGTGCTACTAAGCAGGCTGCCTCTACCATGGGCAGATCTATGGTGGCGATGGTAGTGATGGAGAGGCATCTGTGGGTAAACCTGGCAGACATCGGGAAGAAAGAAAGGGGCTTTCTTCTCGATGCCCCGGTTTCGCCCTCTGAACTTTTTGGTACATCCGTTGAGACGGTGGTCGAAAAGTTCAGGGAGGCGAAGGCGAGGTTAGGGGGAAGCTTCCTGCATAACAGTCTCCTACTGGACCTATGATGTTTTTGGTTGGTTCTATGGCTAAATCATAGTAACCACCTTACTGATGGTCCGATCTAGAGGCTTCTCCGGACAGAGCTCCGACGCGGGAACCATGGTGGGTGAGTACGATCCATGTCTAATATATGTATATATGAATATCTAATGAGACTGGTGGTTATGTGTTAACCTCTGCTAGTTTCTTTGCAGTGTTTCCCGGGACCTGTGTGTTCTGTCCCTTTTCTAGGATAAGTCCTCGATGAGGCCCCCTCTGAAAGCCGGGTTCGGAACCGGGTGCTCGACTTGCAGGGTTTATTTCACTCGTCGATATATGTCCAGAATCGCTCCCCTCACCATTGAGGGTTATTGTGAGTATGGTGTTTTCTTTCGAGCGTTAATCCTCTCTGAGGAGTTGGATTCCTTGCTCCATGGGCTGTCCTTGTGGTAGTATTGAGCAGTGCTCCCCTTTATCAAAGGGTTACCTGGAATGAGCAATGTTATTCCTCTGAATTCGGAGTTCTCCTCTCACATGAGAAGTTTGAGTTCTCTGTTTCTCCAGAGCACCTGGAACCAGCAGCATCAGGTGAATTAGGCCCTTCCTCTGCCTCCCTGATGCGCTGAGTGTTTGGCTAGCTTGCAGTATGCTTACCCTTCTGATTTTACAATCATGCTGCAGGTCGAGCCCCCTCTCGTTGAGAGCGGAGTTTGTGCTCCCTCAGCCAAGGTAAACTACTGCTAGCCGTTGTAAGGAAAACAGGTCAATTTAGCTCAAAGGGAATCATTTAAGATTTTAAAGGGAATTTGCACAGAATCACTGTTTTACGGCTGATCACTGAGTCGGCCAGCGATTCATTGAACGAGCCGCACAACATCAACTCTGCAATGGATATTAATATCCAAAGTATAGTGAAAATACTATTTATTAGCACAGTGTCACAGTACAGAAGGAGACCAGGGACGGAGAGGTAAAGTAAACTGAGTGTTTTATTGAACAGGTGCTGGGAGAGAGTGAGAGATATGGAGAGCAAGGGGGTTAGAGCAACAGTCTATGGAATGGAAGGGATCGGGCTCACGTGATGATGGGTTCCTTTGTGGATCAGGCTGAAGAGGATGGCACAGAGACAGGAAGGTATCAGGATGGAGTCTGGGTTCAGTGAGTCAGGAAAGGAGTAGCGTAGTGAACCGTATATCGGACGGTGGGGGACTGAAAGGAGCGTGCTTTTGAAGGTGGCTTGATTGGTGGCAGCAGGTGCAGGTGATCAGAATCCAGGTGAGTGAGATCTGGTGAGATTGGTGATTGTGAATGTGAACTGGAGTGAGCCGAGGAGGATTCTGGGATATGGAGTCCAGAGCTGGTGACATGACAGATACTCCCTGACACACCGTAACAAGATCAGCAGTTTAAGACATTAACTTGTGAGCACAAAACACAAGATACTTCTCTTTTCAATATAAATAAGGCTTTATTGGATAAATCTAAGACATATATACTAATCTAACACACACATTTACACAAGTTGTAGAAAGAGAGAACGTGAGGAAATAATTAGTTTAAGAGAATGAAAATGTGAAATCCCAAGTTTACAGCAATATGTGCAATTGCATAGACCTAAACAACCATCAATCACTTAATTAACCCTCGTATTGAGTTCCTCAATGAGGTTACAATTTATATTAAATGCACCAGTTCAGCTAGGATCTGGAGGTACTTGCGTTGCCTGCACGGGGGTTCCCTTTGTTGTGGTCCTTGCAGAACAGGGGGTTTTCCTGCGGTCCCTGATTGGCTGGAAGTTCAGTCTTGGGAAGCCAGTGGTTGGGCGTTGGCTGACGACGCGGAGTTGTGGTTGAAGTTGAAGTTTTAGACGGCACTCTTTTCGGAGACACGGCGTTAGGCAAACCTTAACTCGAAACACGAAACTCTCAACGGAAAATAAAAGCAACTAAAGTAAAAAAATAGAAGTAAAGTTTGACGAGACTAGGTGGCGTTTCTCCTCATGGTTTTGGAGGAGCTGGC
>NW_015505301.1:1342006-1354479 GCF_001515645.1 Sinocyclocheilus grahami
CTCTTTCTGAGTGGTTTAAAACCCCGGTTCCGCCTTGGGCACCACTCCTCCTATGTATCCTCTGGATACCTACTTAGCAGGGTATTGCTACTAAGGATCTGTTGCGACAGTTCCTTCACCACAAGACAAACGTGCGGTAGCCCCTGTGTGACAGACCAAGACTAGTATTATTCTAGGCTCTTGGTCGTATTCCCTTAAAGGAATCTGTTTCTGATTCCAAGCCTTGAGCTCTACCCCGGGCCCAGGAGTCTGGCCCTAACAGGTAAGTATTTGGGGTATGTAGCCTAGGCCTTTGGCCGTAGGGAATAATGTCACTGTCAGTCGTCTAATGTCCCAGGGGCAACTCCCATAGCAATATGGTAGAGTTGGTACTTAGTGCTCGCCATAGTTCTAGCATGCACTCCCCTCAGCATGGTGGCGTGGGTATACCGTTCCCCATAGCGACCCCTAGAGGACGCAGTTCGAAGTTCCCATGAAAGGGAACGTCTCAGGTTACTTGTGTAACCATGGTTCCCTGAGTAGGGAACGAGACACTGCGTCCTCTAGGTTTCTTACCATGCTGCGGACGCAAGTTTCAGACGAAGAAGTGAATGATTTGTGCTCCCGGGGCCTATTTATACTATAGTCACACCGGTAGTGACGTCATGGCTGTCGCCGGCCAACGAGTTGGTGTTTTTTCAATGTATGCTTCAGACACAAGTCACGACGAGGCGTTCCCCATAGCAACCCCTAGAGGACGCAGTGTCTCGCTCCCTACTCAGGGAACCATAGTTACATAACTAACCTGAGACGTTTTTCAGCATTCGGTTCACTCCTTTTGCCATTTTACCAAAGACCCAATTTTCCTGTCCAATGAAAAGACA
Source organism: Sinocyclocheilus grahami (assembly GCF_001515645.1). Taxonomy (NCBI): domain Eukaryota; kingdom Metazoa; phylum Chordata; class Actinopteri; order Cypriniformes; family Cyprinidae; genus Sinocyclocheilus; species Sinocyclocheilus grahami. Next base: position 1,342,870 of record NW_015505301.1, read on the forward strand.
TATACTGGGTATTTTTCAGATCCTCCACCGCAATTTGCAGGCCCCAGGATCACTCCTTCGTCGCCAGACATCGCCGCCGAGCACCAGCTCTGCTCGAACAGCCACACGCTATCCACGATGCCTAGGCTTAAAGGGATAGTTCACCCAAAACATTCTGTCATTATTTACTCACCCTCATGTCGTTCCAAACCCGTAAGGACTCTGTTCATCTTCGGAACACAAATTAAGATATTGTTGAAGGAATCTGAGAGCTCTCTAACCCTCCCATAGACAGCAAGGGTCCTTACTAGATCAAGGTCCAGAAACATAGCAAGGAGATCGGTAAAATAATCCATGTGACTTCAGGGGTTCAATCATAATTTTACGAAGCTACGAAAATACTTTTTGAGCACAAAAGAAAAAACTTTATTCAACTTTATTTAACTTTATTTAAGACTTTATTCAAAAATGAGTCTCCTCCGCATCACCCTAGTGCCATTTTGGTGAGTATCCACTGTACGTAAATTGCGTATGCTGTTTTGTGTCAGCTGTTCTCGTTGCTTTTTAAAATTACTATAATTTTTTTATTTGCTGTCTATGGGAGGGTCAGAGAGCTCTCAGATTCCAAAGATGAACGGAGGTCTTACGGGTTGGGAATAACATAAGGGTGAGTAATTAATGACAACATTTTCATTTTTGGGTGAACTATCCCTTTAACCTCGCCTCCACGGGCGAGACTTACAACTTCTCCGGCATCCTCATATCATTCGGCTGTGCCAACAATTCCTCTGATCGGAAATTGGACAGTATTTAAGCTCGAGGCAAACGCTGATTAATTCCGACGCTCCGTTCTCACAGAGGGTAAACAAAACGGATCTGTACGATCTATCCGTCACCCTGAAATCAGTCAACCTCACTCCTAAATTCACTCCAGCAGTCGGCCAATATTTCGAGCAAGCTCACAAGGCCCCGAACTCGCCTCGCTCGACACCACCATCGTCCCGCACAAGACCCGGCTCTCCCCGAGCATCGGGTCGCAGCAGCAGGCCTCCAAGGAGCCTGGGCTGCATCCCAGTTCTCACCGCTGCAAAGCCTCACTCGCTTCTCGCCTCTGCTCAACCTTTCCTCGCGGCTCTTCCGGCTGCAGCGCCGCATGCCTCCAGCTCTCGTAGTAGACGCTAGTGCGCGGCTGCCTACGCTGGTGGCACAGCCCGTGTCACAAATTAACTGATTTTTAACTGAAGTTGCTAAAAGCAGGTTTTGTGGCTAAAAGTTTGTTAAATGATGTTATGGCATAAACTGATATCAGTGCCATTTTTGTAACCATGACACAAACTGTGCAGAATACATGGTGAAATTACTCAAATTCTGTTTTTTCACTAGCCTTTTACTTATTTTAAACTCAGATAGATGGATAGAGAAGATAAATACAAATAAATAAAAATTCCGCAGAAGCCACATTCTCTTTTCAGATAAAAGGACAGAAATTGTGAGTACATTTTCTGTCGTCTTTTTAGGACTGTATTATGAACAGTGTGCAAAGTAAATATCTTTAGCAACAGAGTGAAAGTGAATAGCACATAACTGCACAATTAACGTTACAGGTATAAACCTAGATGTCTATTGGTGCAATGTGCTGCAGTGTCGCAGGCCCTTCCACTTTCCTACATATGCAGCAGGCATGGAGCTGCTTCCGCTTGCAACACAGGCTCTCACATCTCAGTTTTTTCCTCCTGTTACTTCTAAACCCTTTTCCTTTTCAGAGTCCTCCGGCTCCCATAGCAGACACTAGCATGAGGCTGCCTCCGCTAGCAGTGCAGGCTACACAGGCTCTCCTGCATTTTCCTCTGAATGTCACAGACCCCTGTGGCCCACAGCTACAGCAACTGATGTAAGCGCGAAGCTGCCTCCGCTTGCAACACAGGCCCTCACATCTCAGTCTTTTCCTCCTGTTACTTCTAACCTCTTTTCCTTTTCAGAGTCCTCCAGCTCCCGTAGCAAACACTAGCGTGAGCACGCCTCCGCTAGTGGCACAGAGCCATCCACAGCCCTTTCCTCACCCCACTCCCAACCTCCTCCCCTACCCATGGCCTGCAGCCCCACCATCCAACTCTAGCGTGAGGCTGCATCTGCTAATGGCGTCTGCCATTCCCCCTCTCTTTCCCCCTCTTTCTTCCTCTCCCGGAGCCGTCCCAAGCATGAGCTTGCCTCCACTTATGGCGCGTCCAACATTCTGAGGATTAATCAGATAATTATAATTGATTTTTATGGTAATAAATAAATAAAAATTAGGCCTAATCAACAATAGCCTTTAAAATTACCTAAAAAAACATGTATAATAGCAATGAGGCCATAATAATTGAGGTTCAAATAAAAGCAAGTAACAATATGGTTTTGTTGAACAAACTTAATGTATTTTAAACGATATAATGTACATTAAACATTATATCAAAAGCCTACAGAGGGTGCCAATGGCCTGACAATTGTTTCTACATGCTACCGCATGATCTAATCCTTGTCTGGCTAAACAACATTTAATTCAAATGTCCACTTAATCTTTAATATTTGGCCATTTCTTCACGACAGAAATGCTACAGGAACGGTACATTCTTGAATATGTGGACGTCAGCTTTGAATGTTTTTGCGCCTGCATAATCGGCATCTCTTAGCAGTACCAGTACCTACTCTCACAGGAGTTTTATTTTCAGATGCCGCAGCAGTACCCGCTTCCACAGGAGCCACATTCTCTTTTCAGATGCTGCAGCAGTGCCCGCTCCCACAAGAGTCTTTTCTGTATTTCCCCTCTGCCGCAGCAGTGCCCGCTCCCGCAGGAGCCTTTTCCGGAGCCTGGGAAAACTGGGTCCGGGCAAAAGCCGAGCTCGGACCCCTCTCCCCGGACAGGAGGAGTACCCTGGTCTCGAGAGTAATTATTGAGCTCGGAGCCCTCTCTCCAGACAGCACGCCAAATACGCATAACCTTTACTCAGTTTATTATATGTAAGTGTGAACTCGTGAAACATTTTAATTTTGGTGAATGGTTGTTAATGTATCTGTTCATGACAGTATTTTTATTATGATTAATTTTTATGTTCAAGTGAAATTACATTTCTATTCAGCCATTTGCCACCTTTTTATGCATTGGTCTGCAAAAATCAAATACAAAATGTATTTTTGACAGGTCACTATGAACCAATGGTGTATAGCAAGAGCTACATGATGATTCTGAGAGCATACAGATTTGGATGATGAGGTATGATGGTGAATAAATAATGAATTTGTATATTTGTATTTTTAGGTAAACTATCACTTTAAGTGCCTGTGTTTATACATGCACTGGTTTATGTGGTTTATGAGGACACAAATTTGTATGATGGCATGGGTATGACAGAGGTATTACAATATGAAGGTGGTTTATGAAGACACCGTGTCCCCGTAATTCAAAAGGCTTTAAAAAAACATACTAAATTGTGTGTTTTGTTTTTTTTGAAGATCTAAAAATGCAGAAAGTTTTCTGTGAGGGGTAGGTTTAGATTTACGGTTAGTGTAGGGGGATAGAAAATAAAATTTTTAAAGTATAAAAACAATTACACCTATGGAGAGTCCCCATAAACAGCATACCAGCATATGTGTGTGTGTCTGTCTGTAGAATCAGTGGACTATAGGCATATAAATTATTGCAACGTTTAGTGATACACTGCTTCAGTAACCCAAGTCACCAATATTCAAAAATATGCAACTCCTTGACTAGGATATCAGAGAGCAATCTGTAACAATGCACCCTTTTGATTGAGGAGAATCCACTTCTTAGACGGTAAAAAATATAAGGACGACATTATTGTCTTGAAGGACATCAACAATTCATCTCTCCAGGAGCCTTTAAACCCAGACTAGAGTCCGGGATCAGATTCAGACCGTCTATTCTACATGGTAATCATTACTCTTGGGTCAACTTGTGATCTCGGGCCAATCTCTGATGGTTTTTCAGAAAGGAGATGTAAAGCTTTCTAAAGTCCAAAGGCTCTTTGGCGGTGCTCGTCTGGCAGATGGTGGAGATGATTTGGGACGGAGTTGTTGGAGAGTGACGCTGGCCTGAAATCAGTCGGAACTGACCCAGCAGGACTGTAGGACGCCACACGCCATGATCGCAGAGGGTCAACACCATTGAGCCCAGATCATTTGCCTAATTATTTGGGGTTCAGATGTCAATCCAATATACCACCTGGATGTGGTGGTGTGGTGGGCTTGAGGAAAACACAAGGAAGAGAATGAGAAAAATAGAGTGAGCAACACACTATGGTGTTTATTTTCAGCTAGAAGTGATGTTTGCCCAAAGCAAAGCTACCTAATCAGTAGTGGCAGTTCTCGGAGCTGCGTTCCCCAGAGGTCTGGGCTGGTGGAGGAGCTGTCATCTAAGTAATGATTTCTTTATTTTGCAGGAAAAGCTTCTCGCCAGGGGAAAAGCACCACTTCCGGCCCAAAGGGAAACCTAAGCCACCCCAGACCGACCACTCCAGTCCATGTCTCAAGCTCCATCTTAAGGGACCGTGGCAGCACTTTCATCTGGCCTCTCTCCACTCTTAGCCATCAATATCACCTCTCTTACTGCAGCCATTCAGACCCCCAGAGACTACTCTTTACTTTCCACCAAAGAAAAAAATATATATATTTAGATTCTGTTCTTAAATGGGACAGGGTCCATTTGTTATTTTTTTGGGAACACTTGCATATAATATAGTGTATCTTGCCTGAAGATACATATCTTGTAAGCTGCAAACGTGTGCCAAAACGTCTGTGTTTTTTTAAACTATGTAACACCTTGAGGTAATGTTTACGACACCTCATCTATCTGGAAGCAATTCGATGGATTTTTGTGTCAAATATTTTTGCCTTTGACATTTTCATTGATGACAAAAAAACCAGCTTTTGGCTTGCTGTGGTATAAAACTGTTACTTTTGGCCCTGTGGACTTCTCTTAAAACACATTTTTCACAGGAGAACTGTCATTTTCTGAAAGTAAAGATCATTTGCACTACATCTCAAATTATGTATTGTGTTTTATAGCATTCTGCTGTGGAAATGACCTTTTAAAAATGCTCTGTTATTAATATATAGTACTTTAGATTTATAATTTTATCTCAAAATGTTCACTGATACTGTTGCCTCTTTGGTAAACAATAAGCACAGTAGCTTTTGAAGTCATCAAGTCAAGTCACCTTTATTTCTAGTGCTGTATATAATACAGATTGTTTCAAAGCAGCTTCACAGAGATAAACAGAATCAATGATGAAACTCAACTATGGAGACAGTTCATATTCCACTGTAAAACAGCTCAACAATGTCATCATTTAGTTCAAGTCCAGCGTTGGTTCAATTCAGATCAATAGCAGTGTAAAGTTTATTCAGTTCAGCTATATGCAGTTGTACGAAAGGCAGCAATGTCAATATTCAGTTACGAATAAACAAATAAATTAATGAAACTTTATTAGAGGAAATTGTTCATTGTGGTGGAAATTATACCATTACCTTTTCTTAAAATTGATATAAATGATTCTATTGTATTTTGTATATAGAACATATATCAATGTTGATATGAATAAATGAATCAAAAATTAACAAAAACTAATAAAAAGATATTTAAATAGTTTATGATTATCTCTTTGTTTATATTTGAATAATAACAATGAAATTCATGCATCAAAATTTGTTAGTAGCAAAACTGTATAGTTAAGGAATGATGAAAATGTTTTAATGCAACATTTAGCCTATATAAAAATTAATTTAAAATTAAAAATTAACCACTGGGTCACAAAAGTTCCTAAAGTTAAAGAAACACCAAAAATGTTTTAATTTTAAATGTGAATGTAAATATGCAGATGGCTCTCTGTTCATTTGTTAAGTGTGCTTGTGAATAAAGTGAACTGCCCATATAATCATCTCCTAAAAAATGACTATTACAGCCAGGCTTGCTGGATCTATGTGTTGTGTTGGATGGGGTAGACCTCACTGTGCTAATATGCCCATGCTGAGTGAACCTCAGTGAAAACAGACCACTGACAGTGGAAAACAGGCACTTTGAAGGGTACCACAGATCCAGTGGGCCCAACACAACAGCAACAAGACCTTGAAGAAAACCAAAACATTTTTTTTTCCACTTGAGCTGCGGATAATCAAGACCAGCCTCCAATCACCAAAACCCAAGCTGAGCACGAGTTGCAGCAATTCCCTCTGTCTCTCTGAGCGATTCTGATTGTTCCAGAAACAACAGATGGAAATTCTGAGCAAAAACATGTAAATATTCCAGTCATCAGCGTATGTTGACATAGACTGATGTTTCAAACATCAGGAACAGTGAAAAACAGGAGGATATTAGCATCAAACTATAGAAAGCAGAAATATGCGCTACTTAAAGCATGAACAATCTCTATTTCTCCTCACAAACTCACCAAAAATGATGTAACATAATGCAATGACAGTGAAAATTGAATCAGATCCTGCCCACAGTTCATGATGCCGGATTGAAACATGTGAATTTTAGCAATTGTGTGGAAACGGCTGGGCCTCTAGTGATTTGATATAAAATTTTAATTTGAGCTTCTCACATAGCCAGTCTCTATATCTAAACAAAGCGACCCTGCTCGTCAGCCTCATGGGGAGGGTGATTGGCTTAAGGAACCCGTTCTTTGATTGTACGTAGTTAGCAGAGGGGCCTCGCTTGGTGCATTCGAGCTCTGGCTAAAATCAGGCCATATTCACTGCCCTGTTCTGACACCGTCGACTCCCAGGCCAAGCTTCCCCCTTCTGATTGCTGCAATATGACACAAACCATCATTATAATCACCCACAGTAAATCTCAACAAACCTCATTTAGGCAAATCAGAGATCATGTAGAGAGACTGCAGCATGCCTCTGGAGTTAGCATAGCACTGCAGGAAAACAAATGCTAGATTCCCTTTGGCAAGAGCTTTGCTCACAGAAAAATAAATCAGATAGTTAATACATCTCTGATCACGGGCTGATTGCGCGTAATTGAAATGCTCACGGCCGTGAAACGCTGCTGGGAAACTGTTTTTTGTACGGTTGTTTTGGCAGTTATATTTCAATGCTAACTGCGTTGTACTTTTCTTGCCCCCTGGGCTGACACTACAACAGCTGTTTTTTAGCGTCTTTATAGCCACCCAAGGAATGAACAAACTCAAAAAACTTGAATGCTGTCCAATGGCAAGTCCAGAGGCACTAAACACCTATGACTGGAAGTTGCGGCGTAGCTGGGTTTAGCAGCACATGGACTTAAGCCCAGATGGAAAAAGAGAGCGAGAGTGTGTGGCTATGCCCTGTAATTTTCTATTGGCAGGTGGGCGATGGCTCTGATTTAATCTGGGCCTTAGCCTCACCATCCGCATTATTGTTACGGGATTCCCCCAGTCCCTCGCCTCCGGATCTTCTGTCACATTCTGTCATGCCAGCCCTGCGCAGTGCCAGCTGGAGCTGGGGGCACTAGAGACTGCAGATTAAGCATTATCCCCTACCGCCCCCCTCCTCTTTCCGCATATACACCATCCTGTCTATCATGGCTGTGTAGTGGCTTATGAACGTGGGCTGTTGGAATGAGGTTTAAGTGCTGGAGGGTGTGAGAGTGGCATTACTGCCTCATGTTCTGAGCCTGTGTGGAAAAGTCAGATATACTTAAGAACACGTTGTAGAATTTGACTCTGTGGTGTTATCAAAACACTCCTCTGTTTGTTTGAGAATTCCGACCAGCCACACATGGCAACAATGGCTCAACCAATAGTGTGAGAATAAGGCGGGGCTGTCTGTTTTTGGCTGACAAATGACAAACAATGGGAAACCTGTTTGAATACAGTCATTATTTGAGCCATTCTGCTTTTTGTTCTTTTCAACACAAAATGTAAGAAATATCAAAATGTTCTGTCATGAAACTCTAGATGGTGCAGGCCGACCTAAGTCAATCTGATATAATCACATCATTACTCAAATGGTGCAGCTGATTGGTTTTTCACATCAGCAGTCAATGCGCTTGCTGCTCAACATTCAAATACTTGGCTGATTCTAGCTGTAGCAGTTGCAAGACGCTTCAGAAACCCTCCACCTCCCCCAGCTCCACCTGTATAGATCTGCTACTGGGTGATTTCATGTATGTTATATATGGGGGCTTATTTTATATATATGTGCAGCAGCAGTATTTCTTACATGTTCACAGCAGCATGTCTGTGGATGTATTGGTAGTAGCAAGTCTTGGTATTTGCTCTGCCACAGCAGCAGCAGCGTAGCAGATCTATTCTGCCAACACCAAACACATTTCCATGTATATTACCATGCTAAACTTTCTGAGTTGTCATGACAGAAATGTCTTTATCTCAGCAAGAGCTTGCAATGAATTTTAAAACTAATGTTGTTTTTGCTCTTCAAGAGCTCCTCAACTTTGATAGAAAGTCTCTGTGGAGACTATTTGGAGACCAAATTTCAGATTTGCTTGGTAGAAGGTCGGCAAATACTATACAAAAATAATCATATCCAGGGCTGCTAGTACCATAGCAACATGCATGTACGTGTCTATATTATGAAGAATGTTGGGGACAATGTCATTTGATCACTGGCTGGTGATATGCTATCCTGTGGTTTTCTCCACACAAAAGCACATCTATGCTCTATTTCTGGCAATTGTTTCATTGTTGTTTCATTGAGGCAATAATTATTTTATGCTGTATTTGACATCTTTATTCAGTGAGTTTATTTAGTTTTTTTTTAATAATTAATAATTATTGAAAGAAAATAACCACAAAATCAGTTTTTAAAACCAAACTTTTTAAACATCATACAAAATGAACAGAAATTACAACATAAAGGGTACCCCCTTTCACTAAACATTTGAACAAGAAAAAAAGCAGTTTTTTAACAGACTTTCAGGCCTTATTCTTGGAAAGTGCCATAAACTATGTTTGCAAATGCCTTCCTGAACGTGTGGCGCATTAACATTGATGAGTATTTATTTTTGTTCATAACCACTCTGCTCATGACTCAAGAAAATGTCCTCTCCAAGTTTGTAATGGCAGTACAAATTGTACACAACTCACTCGCACAGATACTGCAAACCATGAGCAATACACTCTTCCTGTAAAAACTCAGTGCGAAATTAAACTGAGCGCAATAAAACAAAACAAAACAAAAAACGTCCAGATATCTACTGAAGACAAATCTATGCTGCCACCCAAAAAGAAACGGTTATTTGTTCAGTCATGTTAAGATCCGGAGACAGACAACATGAAGAGTGGTTTTTATCCACAGCTTGTGAGTTGAATTGAACTAGTTATGGCTTTGATGTTAGGCCAGCGCATTTTGGACCGGAGTAAGAATGGTGATGAATGTGCCCTGGGATTCCTGCGTCTCGCCTGGCCCCTCTTGTCTACCGCCAAACTGCATAATTTCTTGTGGCATTATTACTGAAGCCGTGGTGTGAAGACCCTGCCACATGATTGAGAGAAAGAGAGAAAGAGAGAGGGATTTTCCATCCCTCAAATTCTGTATATTGGAAATGTGGGGTTTCAGATACCCTCCAAACTGTGTGTGCAGCAACAATGCATATGAGACCCAACACATGCCAAAACATACAGCTCTGCAGAAGGGGCCCCCCGGCCGCTCTCAACATGTCTGCCATTTGCAACGTGGAACAGCCATCTACCATGAACATCATCAAAATCATGACGTTTTAAGACCATTCCCTACTGAAAAACATAACAAAACATAAGATAAAGTGATAAAAAAGAGAAGAGTTCAATTTGTCATTGACAGGTTCACATCAGGAAATTATTATTATGTCATTATGACAATTTATTTATTTATTCATTTATTTATTTATTTCTTAATTTGAATTAAGGCAGCAAACAGAAACTAGAATTTAGATTCAAATTAACAATGCATTTAAAAAATATTAATTATTTGAGTTCAAATAAATTCATTTAACTCCAATGTGTACATTTTAACTAACTAACTAAATAAATAAATATTTAATAAAAAGAGAAAGTTTGACAAAACAAACTTTGAATATTCACATGACAGCCCTTAAAACAAAAAAAAGTCTTGGTTACACGTTACTTGAAGGGGTGTGCATAAGACTGACATGACACCTTCATAATCATGACATGACACCTACATAATCATGACATGACACATGTCATGAATATGAAGGGTTTTTATGCATGTTTATGACAACTGTCAATGTCTTTGTTATGGGCTATTATGTAATTTTTTTATGCAAAGATGACATTGTTTGAGATGTCTTTGTTATGGGCTATGGTTAGGGGTAAGAGTAGGGGTAGGGTTAGGTCAAATAATGTAATATTTGCATTAAAAATGACATAACTGAGCGAATGACACTTAATGACAGTTATCATAAACATGCATAAAACCTCCTTCATATTCATGACATGTGTCATGTCATGATTATGAAGGTGTCATGTCAGTCTTATGCACACCCCTTCAATTAAAGTGTTACCAAAGTCTTTAAGTTTGATGGTTTTATAGACCATTTTTTCCAATTTCTTGTCTTTCTGATTAAACTTCCTGTGGGGTGTAATCAATTAAATTAAGAATCAGCTGATAAATTGCAAAGGAGTCAGTTAATTAATTCTGAATTCTGAACTCTGTTGGGGAAAACTTTAAATACTTTCATTATACTTTAAAAAATTATATACAGAAATAAATTATATACAGAAAGCATAAAGACAAAATGCTAACATTTATTTTCATAGTACATAGAATTGCAAGAAAGCTAATACAGCAAGAAATTGTTTGAAATGCAGTTTCTTGGTGTAAGAAGAATGTCTCGGTTACATATGTAACCCTCGTTCCCTGAAGGAGGGAACGGAGACGTCACGTCAGAGGACCGACGAATTGGGATCTCGCTTAGAGGGACCAATCTACTTCGAGTGTAAACTAAACGAGCCAATGCACATTGGCATGCGATTATTGCATCCAGCTGCTGCTGATCACAGCGTGAGTATAAGTAGGCAGCAGATGCAGTGCATATTCAGGTTTTCGCTGAGGAGCCGAGCCGGTGTCCCGGCCGCTCAGCGGTGGTACAGGAGCTGTGGAGACGGGACGTGATGTCTCCGTTCCCTTCTTCAGGGAACAAGGGTTACATACGTAACCGAGACGTTCCCTTTCAGTCGGTCAGTCTCGACGTCACATCTGAGGACTGACGAATTGGAATCCTACCAAAAGGCCACAGCTACCACCCCTTCCAGTGTCCTGTGGAAGCCACCTGCACCCCTACTTTTGCAGTTGGGGCCCCGTCCAAACCCCTGACACTGCAAGCCCGTTGTACGTGGCCCCCCAGCCGGTGGTTGCAAACCACAGAATGCCTGGAGACCTGCTCCAGGGCCACTCCAGCCCGGAGGAACGCAAGGTCTGACCACGGGGTGAAGGTTTGGCACAACTGATCCTGAGACTGCTTCGTCGAGGTAGTCACATTCAATGCGAATGCTCTGTTCTCTCAAGGGAACAAGGGGTACCTCCATAACTTACGTGAAGACTCTCGTGCACGGCAATGGTCTGTGGTGCGGAAGGGTCGACACATGAAGTACGCGTCCTTCAGGTTGACCGCTGCAAACCAAT
>NW_015505301.1:1354504-1374482 GCF_001515645.1 Sinocyclocheilus grahami
CTGCCCCACCATCGAGGGTGGTGAGGGAGGAGGATCCAGCAAATCAGTTTCCGGCAATAAAAAGGTGCCGTCCACAACCTGTTGAGCTCCTCATGCACCTCCGGGAAGAAAGGCACCGAGGGGGGGCTCTGAGAACCAGCGCGGACCACCCTGAGAACCAATTGTGCAACCTTGAGGGCTCGGGACATGGTGAAAGTCTTCACTCGAGCCCTACCCCTACCACGGCCCGGGAAAGCATAGCCATTATTTCTGGATCCGATTGAGGCATTGCTACGGTCCCGGAGGAGAGCAGCACAGCCGAATCTTCCTCTCAGAAAGCTCTGGCTCACCCTCCGATGCTGCAGCCGACATCTGATCGTCGGGGGGAGCCTTGAAGAAACAGGTGGTACCCCCCGGGAGGGTCCAGCCTGCTCTTTTTGAGAGCTCCGCTGGTTTCGAAGTGCCGGCGGGCTTGGGCATCCCCGGAGGGGAATTCCTCACCGTGACTGTAAGACCAGTCCACCCACTGCCAGAAAAAGGACGCCCCGGGCTGCCACCAGAGGGAACCCCAAATCTAGGCAGTGGCACGGGCACTCCGCCCCTTTGCAGGTAACGGAGTCCGGTCAGCAACTCCGAGATGGTCATACCCCCGCAATGGGAGCATGAGTTATCCACGAAAGCCACCTCAGTGTGCTTTATGCCCAGGCACGAGAGGCAGCAATCGTGACCATCACCCAGCGCCAGGTAACGACCGCATCCAAAAACGCCGGGGTGCTACGTTGTCTATAGCAAGACCCACATCGTCTTTACAAAGATGTAACGTCAAGTTTGCCACGCAACGTCGTCTTTAAAAAGACTGAATTTGCTGCAATCGTGACCATCACCCAGCGCCAGGTAACGACCGCATCCAAAATGCCCGGGTGACATGTTGTCTATAGCAAGACCCACATTGTCTTTACAAAGACGTAACATCAAGTTTGCCACGCAACGTCGTCGTTGAAAAGACGCACCCGAAATTGCTCTTTTAGGGAAAAGCTCTTTTAGCGTGCTGAGGCGCACAGGGGAGATGATCATCTGCAACACAAACAGGGGGTAGTGCAGCCTGATGTGTGCAACCCACTCGACACGGGAAACCACCACCGCTGAAGCGCCATCCGCCAACAAGAAGAGTTCTCCAAGAGCACGCTGAACTCGTTCAGTCTTCTTCTCTCAGTAGAGTAGTCAGGAGCAGAACGATGTGATCGCTCGGCTCTGAAGCAAAAAGCTGAATATGCGCTGCATCTGCTGCCTACTTATACTCACGCTGTGATCAGCAGCAGCTGGATGCAATAATCGCATGCCAATGTGCATTGGCTCGTTTAGTTTACACTCGAAGTAGATTGGTCCCTCTAAGCGAGATCCCAGGACCGACGTGACGTCGAGAGTGACCGACTGAAAGGGAACTGTAATGATTGTATGTTCATAAATGCATTGCATTACATTAACAAAATAATAATAATAATAATAGTAATTATATAAAACAGAAAATGAATACAGGAGCCTATACCCAAGTCAAAATGTCACAATGTTCAGCAATAAATACCACATCTCAAAAACCAGACAATCATCTCCACTTGCCTGGCTAAAAATAATAGTGAGTAGTTTGCATGCTGCGTTTGCCAGCTCTAACACATAATAATAATACAAATCTGGAGCCAAATCAGTGTTACAGGTATTACTGTTAAATGTCATGATGATACAATACTAATATTGTCTACTTGCATGGAAATCAGGTTTCTTCTTGGCAATTGTACTTCACAGAATCAATCGACTTCTCACTTCATTGTCACCAAAAGTGGTCACATGAACCAAATAACAGACAAAAATGTTTTTTGGTTGAGTTTTGCAAAGCACCCAGATAATTTCCAACAGCCGTTACTCCAAATTCGTCAACAATCAAATTCCTGATTTATTTAAGTCATACAGACTCCCATCTGATGTTCTTTTATATGCGGTTCACACAGATCTCTGGCGGATGAGGGCCGACTCTCCCTACAGCGTAACCACATTAAAAGAGCCCTCTGTTATTTCTCCTTGCATACTGGTAGACGCATCACTTATCTTCCCTTGACTCCAAAATGTCTGCTTTACCTTTCCCCCCAATGTTTGTTTAAAGAAATATCCTACTCTGGGGCAAGGATCCAACGAGGGGCACGACTGACAGTAATGTACAAATTCCTCTTTTACGTCCAAGCCATCTGACAAGAAAAAATGCTGTATGAACTGCCACCTTACGCTCCCGGATGGACAGCCAATAGCAGACTGGCAATAACATTAAATCCAATCGGCCTCCTTGCTGCAAACCATCTTTGCAGATGTTCGATGTAATATGAAAGCCGCTCACCCACTCGCCATAGCTAAGTCCATTATTTCACTGCCTCATGCTTTTCTTTATAGCTTCAACAGGTATTAAGAAGAAGAAAAAGCTTATTTTTTTTTCTTTTTCTGTGTCCTGGGGAGCAAGTCCAACTGCTAAGGCCAAAATTCTTTTCAATTAAGGATTCATCCAGGCAGATGGTATTGGCATTAGAGTTGAGGATGAAAAATGGCCCAGACTCTCAATAAACAGACCTTTCTTTCTTTATTCAGAAAATATGTCATTGTCTATATGGTGCTGTACAGTAGAGTCTCCAGAGCAGGGTTCTGTCTACAAAATTCAGAATTGAACAATTTGCTGCCTTTCAGCTCTTATTATGTATGTATGTACAATATATACAGTATGTACACTACTGTTCAAAAGTTTGGGATCAGTAAGATTTGTTATTACAATTTAAAGTAATGTTGTTCTAATTTAATAAAACATAATTATATATATATATATATATATATATATAATATCATTTATTTCTGTGATCAAAGCTGAATTTTCAGCATCATTACTCCAGTCTTCAGAGTCACATGATCCTCCAGAAATCATTCTAATAGGGTGATTTATCAATGTTGAAAACTGTTTTTGTTTTTTATATATATTTTTTGAACCTGTGATACTTTTTTCAAGATTCTTTGATAAATAAAAAGTAAAAAAACAAAATTTATTCAAAATAGAAATCCTTTGTAACAATATATACAACCGTTCAAAAAATTTGAGGTCAGTACATTTTTTGAAAGAAATGAATACTTTTATGTGTTAAATTGCTAAAAAAGTGACAGTAAAGTTAGAAAAGATTTCTATTTTGAATTAATGCTGTTCTTTTTAACTTTTTTATCACCAAATAATCCTTAAAAAGTATCACAGGTTCCACAACTGTTTCCAACATTGATAATATCAGAGTATCAAATCAGCATATTAGAATGATTTCTGAAGGATCATGTGACACGGAAGACTGCAGTAATGGCTGATGAAAATTCAGCTTTGCATGAAAGGGGCAAATTATATTTGAAAGTATATTAAAATCTAAACCTATTTTAAATGGTAATATTTCACAATATTACAGTTTCTTTTTTTCTTTTTGATCAAATAAATGCAGCCTTGATGAGCATAAGAGACTTCTTTAAAAAAAACATTAAAAGTCTTACTCACCCCAAACTTTTAAACGGCAGTGTGCATATCTATCTAAACTTTTTAGGCTTTTTACATTTTAAAAACTTTCAAACAAGGTTTGTCAAGCAATTCAAAGTTTGCCCAAAATTAAAATTTGTATTCCAATGAATTGCATCCTGTTTGCTACCTCATATCAAAATCTATCTATCTACTATATCTGTCTGTCAAACTTTTTCAGCTTTTTAAATTATAAAAACATACAAACAAGGTTGTTGAAGCCATTTAAAGTTTGTTAATTTGTTTGCTACCTCATTTAAAATCTATTTTAATTCTATTCTGAGTGATGCACAACCTTGGTCCAAACGCAGATATACATAAAAAAAGATGTCCCCGTGCAGTCCCATGCATGCGCGTCAACGGAGGAGTAGATCAATTAAAAGGATTGTGGGCTGGTTTTGTGGGGGGTGGAGGGAAGAAGCTTTTGTAAAATGGATGTCCTCCAAGAAAGCCAGGCAGAGTGCGTTTAAAGCGTGAATAATTTATCCCGAAACTCTATCATGCTGTTGTATCGGTTTCCATCATAAAACCTGGCAATGAGAGAGGGAAAATACATCAGCATCTGTGTGACAAAGCTCCGGTGAAGAGGAGAAGGCTTTTTAGGTGGCGGTGGCACAGCGAAAAAACTTCTAATAAATTAATTCAGCGTCAAGGCTGAGGGACACTGAGGAATGACAGCATATGGCGGGGACCCGCGTGCCACCTCTGGCTGCACGGGGAGCAGACAGCACATGTTCCTGTGCTGCCACACACACACACACACACACACACACACACACACACACACACACACTGTCTGGGCTTCTGGCCTCTGCTTTTTTTGCCAGCAAGGCGCAGAATGGAAGAAAAGCAGGAGAAAGACTGTGAGGAGTCTGGCACACTCTCCCAGCATTACATAGCCTCCAGCGACAATTTTAAAACATCATTTCAGATTTGGGAGTGAATCTACTATGAAGCAACGTCTCAGCTCATAATGTGTGTTACAAGCTCTGATTGCTTATCAAAGGCAAACGGCGAGCGCGTAGGAGTTTCTCATCACTACCGAGTGAGACCGGGCCTCTTTTTTTGAAATATGAGAGTGTATGAGAGAGTCATGGCCTAGACAGAGAAACAAGGTAGAATGATTGAGAACGAAAAACAACAAATACAAAACAAAATTTTTTTAGTTTCCTTTCTGCCAGTGGCTATACATTCTTAACAAAAAGTGGACCACCCCTCGGGTGAAAGGGTAATGTGTTATGACAGTGGGGGGGAGAGATACTGAAAGATTTTGTTTCCTGTTCCTGTACTCCTGATTTTATGCTAATGAATCTCAGATGCCGACTGTTGTGTAAACACTAGCTCACTGTGTTTTGAGAGCGGGGTGGATTTGATATTTAATCAGTGAATTCATCATCTGCCAAAATACATCTTTGCGCTTCGGTTCAGTTCAAGTGCAAAACCAACTAAATGCTGAAAAATGTTTTGAAATTGTAGTTTGTTGTTGTAGAAATCACAGATTCATGCAATATTCCCATGCATCATAAAACACTTAGTCTTTATACTTCACCCAAAAAAGTTAAAAGCATAATTTTTCTTTGCATGTGCAACACATAAAGAGACAATTTGAATACTTTGCTGTAGTGTTGAGCAAAATTGTCGCTCTGGATTTATAATTTGGATTGGCCATGTACCACAGGAAGCTGAATTTGAATTACAGGATGTGAATTTTACTGGATTACAATTAATACAATTTCTTTCACCGTGGTTCATAAATATGCTAAATATTAATAAGTATACATAAAATAAATACAATTTTTAGTTGACGTTTCAAACAGATCTGTTTGTAAAAGCTAAAACCTTCAAAGTTCAAGACTTTTTAAACTTCTTTGAAAAAAGTCTTTGTCAAGTCTTTATTCAAAGTTTGTCTTGACAAAATTCATCGGTGTGTGTATATATATATATATATATATATATATATATACTGAAATTCGTACGGATTACAATACAGTTACATGTTAAAATGTTGAAATTCTGTTAATTTTAACTTTATAAACTCACATTCAAATAGCAATACTGTATTTTGTTTGCTACCTCTACTAAATTACTAATAATTAAATTGAAATGTATTACGTATTCTCAGATAAATTCTGAAAAGAATGGGGACAAGAGTTTTCTTGTCACAAAATTACTTCAAAAGCAACATAACAGTATCTTAAAAGTTGTCCATAAGTAGTATGTAATATTCCAAGTCTTCTGAAGTCATACGATAGCTTTGTGTAAAAAAAAAAACAGATAAAAATGTTGGTCATTACTCACAACCTAACTAACCACAATGACTGGATAAATGAATCAGCGATTTGACCTTAAGAACTGGATCAGTTTGATTTGTAAATCAATTATTTAGACTGAATCTGTGAACCGAATCAACTCAGAAAGATCTGGCTAGTAATTGCATGAACATAAGCAACCAATACAGCTTACAAAATGTCTTCTTTTGTGTCCCTCAAAAAAAAAAAAAGTCTTGTGGCTTTGGGATGAAGGTAAATGCTTGATGACAGAATTTTATTTTTTGGGGGGTGAATCATCCCTTTAATTACTACACTGTTTAGTTGAGCTGTGTGCAGGATGATGGGGCTCAGAAAACTAAATCATACATGATTTACATTCTTTTCATTCAGCAGCCTTGAACACGCTTAAAATCAGAGGGCTACATTTACATTTGTGTATGTTTCCAAACTACATAAAAATTACAGAGTATGTATGGCCTACATGACTTCTGCATGCCAATGTTTGCCTTTTTTCCTCCAGACACTCTCTTGAGGGCTTGTGGGGGGGGCAAGGGAGGTTTCTAACGTGAAGACTTCCATCTGTTGGTGGCTAATTGTGTCTGAGTTCAGTCTGTAGCCATAATCACAGCACCATCATTTCCATCTGCTGAGAGACCGAACTCAGCTACCGCACGCTTGCCGTCGAGCTTTAAAGTCGGCTGCCAAAGGCCAAGCCTCCCAAAGGAAGGTGCGATTTTCTTCAGAGTGAATGTCTTGTTTCAGCTCCAAAATTAAAAATACCAGATTGTTAGATCGTTTCTCCTGTGGCTCGGGAATCTGAAGGACGGTGGAGGAAATCTAGCGTAATTATAGCTGAGCCTTAAAGAATTCAGCCAGTCAGGGGCTGGATTCATGAAATGTGCTCAAGACAGGACCAAAGATAACCTGTACAGCTCAACCCCAGTTAAGTCTTTATGGGTGGACCCATGTGTTAATGGGAAGTTTTTAAAGGCTTTCATCGACTCCCATTCTACATTTTTTACATTGCGTATATTATAAATGGCAGCTGCCTCAAACTGTTTTGACCCTACAGTGGTACTGCTGACAGTAATGGACATTTTGTTGCGTTTTAGCCAAACTGACATAGAGCAGCAACTGCTATAGGGAAGACCGGAGCTAGTTGTCACATGAGGAGGGCTATATCTCAGTAACTATGAGGTTTTGAGAAAGAGTTCAGTTAGACAAATATTTTTCTTCAAGCAATGGCTATGTACTGTTTATTAGTTATAAAAACTAAATGTAAATGTATGATGTAAAATCATCATTACATTCTTTTGGGAATATAAAGGAAGACATAAAAATGACTATAACTATAAAGAACTGTAATTTTAGAACAACGATTTATTATTATTATTATTATTTTTAAATCAGGTCAGTTGTCACATGTTTCGTAGGTGTAGTTTCATACTTTTCTGATAGCATGAAATTAAAAATAATAATACAAAATATACATTATTCAGCCTGTGTAGGGGTAATTTTCCATTGTGACAACTTACATCAACTTGTGTTCAATTAACTGTATCTTTTTTTTCTTGGGAAGTATCTATACAGAAATTCATAAATAAAATAAAACAATAATAATATGAAGTGTCACATCTAGCCTGGTTTACAAATTGAGTAATCCAATGCCTAAATTTACCTCAGAAGTGTCCTAATTAGTTGTCACAAACACTTGAGGGGGAAAAGCCCAGAATGCACATCTGACACTATGTTGTCTTAAAAACAAAACCTGAAGACACTTCTTCACTCACCTGCTCTATATAACTCATAGATTCTAACAGAGTGTCCATTTCCTTTGCATCTATAAATAGAGAACATCAGTGTTTCCTTTGTGGAGGTGCACACAGATCATATTTGCCTTGTTAAGGAGGTGCTAATCTGCCGCTGGCTAACATTCCCTTAAACAATACATGTTATAGTGAGAAAAAAATACAGCCTGCAAAATTAGATCAGTACTGCACATATTAGATGTAGCAGCGCTGCAGCTGTGTACACTGTGTTGGTTAGAGTTATGTTTCACGAAGTGAAGAAATGAACATGCATTATTCTCTCGTGTCTGCACGATCTCTGAAAATGATATGACATATGACATAGTAGTTTATTTTTTTAATTTTTTTTAAATGTGTTAGTATAACCTTTTTTTTAACATTAGTAGCTATTAGGTGAACTATTCCTTTAAAATAGAAAACAGTTCTTCTGAATTGTAATATTTCACAATATTACTGTTTTGTTACTTAAAAAACTTTTACTGAGCAAAAGAGACTTCTTTCAAAAACATAAAAAAGCCGTAATTATTCCAAATGGTACTGTAAATAGAGCCATCAAAGCAAGTGTTACCAAAAACTATATTAATGAAAAGATAATACACTTATTATGGGTGAATCTATACCACATGAAAAACCCCAATACACATTGATCAAAGTGATACGTTCTTCTTTTTACCTTGTTCTGGCACATTTTACTTCTTTACATGACTCACGGCTCCCTCATCTCAGTGCAGACCACCTGTGCAGATGGCTCAGCGCTGGCCTCACCTTTACCTGTATCAAAAGAGCAAAACCCATGTAAACCAGAGCACTTCCTCAGGCCTTAACCAACCCACCTGAGATCCCACTAACAGGTCGAGCTTCCTTCCGAAACACCTACCTCCACCCAGTAAAATAGTCCTAGTCTGGTGCCAACAACATAAAGAAGATGTCTTGTTGAAGATGACAACTAATATTGTCTTGGCTACCTTTGCATAGCCTGCAGTCACAAGTCCATTGTTGCTGTGCTCTTTTGAAGCCTGGGAAAAATATCAAAGTGTTACGGCTTGACAGAGCTTTGAACACTTAGGTACTGGCCCGATGACAAAAAAAACCTTAGACAACAGAGAGAAAGAGCGAGGGAGAGGAGAGCGAGAGACATTTATTTTCCCTACAGTCCTTTATTTCCCCACGTCACACTGGCCCACAGCATTTCTCCAGTTTCAAGCCCTGACTTGATTGTTTCAGGGTTATGTGAATGGCCTGCTCTTAGCAGAGAGACGCTGGCTCGGCAGCCTCAGGTAAGGCTCTCCTGCTACATGACAGCTTGACAAGTGATCTTCCATTTACTCTCTCTCAGGAAGTGAGGACCAGAGGAGCGCACAAGTTCTGGCACATTAAGTCTGGACTCTCCTTTCTCTTTTCTCAGCCCCCCTTCTCTCCCTCCATACAGTATGTCTGTCACCCGGACCCCCATATTCTTTTTCACCCTCACTCACGGTCTCTCACACACATCCGTATGGGGAATTTCAGATAGTTTTTTTCTCATTCTAGTGTAGTCTCATTCTGCAGCACAAAGAAACAGGGGAATGCCAAATACTTCCAATCATGCCATTTCCACATGGAATGAGCCTGTCAAATTGGTATCTTCTATCTGACAAGCTGACAAGCAATGAGAGGAAGAGAGAAAAAGTGAGCGAGGGAGAGAAAGAGGAAATGAAGAAATAGGATCACATGAGAATATACTGTCTAACTCCTCGATGTGCTATTTAAAGAGAGAGTTCACCCAATGAAAATTCCGTCATCATTTACTCACCTTCATGTCGCTCTAACCCTGAATGACTTAGTTCTGTGGAACACAAAAGATGCAATGTTAACAAATACTGGTTGATGTTTTCCTTAAAATTACAATGAATGCCCCCATCTTTTTTTTTTTTAAGATGCAAAACTCCTAAAAGTATCATAAATCACCATTTGTGCACTATATTCCAAGTCTTACAATAGTTTTAAGAAACACGTTTGGCGGTTTTATTCACTGAAATTTTTTGACTACTACTGTGATTAAATCAAAACAGTGAGTTGAACTCAAGAACTGGATTAGTCTTATTTGTGAATAAATCATTCAGTCCATTTTGAGAACCTGATCAATTGATTTATTGAAAAGATTAATCTCAGAAGAACAAATCAAACATTGCTACTTCCTCACTAACTCTCATAATTTTCCCCTCCAGCAAGCTTTTAACTAGTGAATGGATTACTGAATCATGTGTACTACATTGGACTAAATTGGACTTTTACCACATAAAGCTATAATATGGTGTCAAAAGAGTTGGAATGGCATCCATGAATCTTATGAACCACTTTTATGATGATTTTATGGGGAAGCTTGAAGCTTTTTGTTGCTTGAGCACTTCAGTCTCCATTCACTGACATTGTCAATGACCATTTCAATCTTGAAAAGGTCTCTTTTTGTGTGTCATGGAAGAAAGTCATATGGGTTTGGATCAACATGAGTGAGTAAATGACAGCATTTGTGTGTGTGTGTGTGTGTGTGTGTGTGTGTGTGTAATCTAATCCTTTAATAGTGTTGGCCAGAGTCAACATTGAGTACAGGGAATGACTTATTCCTTTCTCAATAAATAAATGAATAAATAAATGGTAGATGGAAAAATGCAAAATGCTGACAAAATATGTATTTCAAAACGTCACTGTCAGGAGTCGTTAA
Organism: Sinocyclocheilus grahami; assembly: GCF_001515645.1. Taxonomy (NCBI): domain Eukaryota; kingdom Metazoa; phylum Chordata; class Actinopteri; order Cypriniformes; family Cyprinidae; genus Sinocyclocheilus; species Sinocyclocheilus grahami. Next base: position 1,364,840 of record NW_015505301.1, read on the forward strand.
ACTCTCTTTAATCTCTCATAGCTTCTGACAGATTTTTGCAAGTACTTTTGCAGTCAGCTTTTATTTAACCATGAACTCATGGATTTACTGTTACATCAGACATTCTTTGAGGTTTGAGTAATTGTATTGACTGGTTGTGCAATCTCTTTCACAGAATTAAGTAGCAAACTGTGAAATGACTGATTCACTCAATAAACAAGATATGAAATGATGATACATCATCTGAAAAGTATTTAGCGATCCATATTCGCTATAAAAGGCTGAGAAGAGGTTGAGAACTTGGAGGAGTTGTTTAAAGAGCATTATTTTGCTACAGCAGGGGTTCCCTCTGTAATATTGGAGCTTGATTATGTTTGGCAGTGTTCCATCTTCCTTACAGTGAGCCAAACAATATCAGCGGATACGTAAACTACGCTTTATTTGAACATTTCAAGGGGAATTCCACCCAAATATTACCTTCTGGCAAGTCCAAAAGCTATCTGTCTGTTGTTTGGGTAAAACGGCCCCTTTTGTTGTTAATTTTCTTGACATTTACAGACGTCCTTTTGTATACGAGTGTGCATCGCCAGTTAGACTAATGTTCCCATAAATCTCCAGTCGGTTCAAAACACAGGGTACAATACAACGCATGAGAATATAAACCTACCCTTGGCGTAGGTTGTATTTAACGCTCTCTATCAGAGTCAGAATAATCACGCCACATGTTTCGGTACCCCACTGTTTTAAAAGTCTAATAACAAACATAGTGTTTTACACCCTGGCAAGGAATCAAACACATCTATATTAAAAACACCCCGAAACCACATCCAGTAATTATATGAAAATGCGTGGCTCCTCCGTGACCTGGAAATGTAGAATTTTTACCTTGTAATCCAAGTTATGGCTTTTGACACGTAATGGAGGGGCTCTAACTTTCCAATCAGTTTTAGAGTAAAGTGGGTTTTTGGTCTCTCTTCCTCACCTCTCTTTTCTAAAGAGCCTGAAATCTCATAAAGTCATATGAAGTGCTGAAAGTGATGTAATGTGCTCTTAACATCGGCAAGAGGGGCGGACTGGTGATTTACTGAGCGGAGAGGGAAGACATGACAGAGACTAATTGCTCTCATTTATCACGTTTGTGCGCATATTCACAGCGTAAACTAATTGAAATCCTCTTACCTGACAGGCAGCCAGGCGGTGTGGAGGAGTGTTGGAGCAAGGGTGGATAAAGGATGGAGGAAGAGAGAAAGTGAAGGTCCAGACAGGAAATGAAGCTTTAACTCCAAATAAACCATGTCTTTGTCTCTAGACAAATCTCCCTGAGAATGGTAATGCTCTCTGAAAACGTGTTAATGTCATGTAAAGTCTTTCAGTGGAGGCAGACTCATGGCCAAAGCCCAGCACAAATGTGGTTTGTGAAGAAAGGCTCTTTTCCGGCATAAAAACACCAAATCAAATTATTCAGGCTTGCAACAGCTGCCACTGCCGTCTGACGGAGGCACGTTTGTACTCTAAAACCCCAGTGTGACAGGAACCATTAAAAAGCCTTAACCAGAGGAACAGAGACATCAACATAGCCACAGACAACCTCATGATGTGCACTAAATCCTCATTTGTTATATTTAAAGGCGAAGCTTGTGTTTTTTAGCAACATAAAGCAAAAATACTGAGGGCTGGATTCACTAAACGGTATTTTGTGTGCAGTATTTTTAGCACAAAACCTTCCTTTTAATCTCTAATCACGAGTTCAATCACTCACAAGCTTACAGTGAGTGGCACTAACATTACTTTTGAAATAAATGAGATAAATTCATAGTAAATTATATGTAAGTTATATACGACATGGTGTCAAACCTTGTGCTCTTTGTCTGACACAGTTACCATAATTATAAATAGTAAACAGAATTTCATTTCAAAGCGATGTGTGTGATGATGAATTATAGTTAACTGATTTGCATAATTCCTTTCAAAACATTCAGCATACAAATGAGGCTATCAGCAGGCACAGTTCATTACTACTATATTTCCTCCAGACTGTTTTCAAACAGGTTTCCTGAACCCCTCCCCTGTACACCATTGGTTAAACAAATACATAGCCCCACCTCAAACACACACCATTGGTTGAGCTGTTGCTATGCTGAGCTGGTCAGAATGTTTTCCTCTTGACTGTTTTCAAACAAGTTTCCTAAACACTCCCCCATAGGCCCTTTGTTAAAATAAACAGATAGTCCAACCCCAAACTCACACCATTGGTTGAGCTGTTGCTATGCTGGGCTGATCGAAATGCTCAAACAGCAAAATGTGAAAGTGTTCTCATTTTTTTGTGGAAATGAACCAACATATAGGCCTACATTTAAACAATTTGCTGGGACATAAACATTTTAGATAGATTAAAAAAAGGCTATAACTATTGTTGTGATTATGATTATACAGCAAGTGAACCCTGTGCCAAGTGACCATGATTTGGTAGTTTTCCACCGAGCTGTTTTAAGTCTACACCCCCTTCTGTCGTTGTAAAATGGGGAATAGAGGATCAGAAGGACCTTTTATGCCAGTTAAACACCAGTGCTTAAAGGAGAGGTGCTGAGGAAAAGCGTAAAAATTTTAATCCCATTCCACCCTCTCCTTCATCCATCAAAAATGTCTTTTGTTTTCTGTCCAGGGCTGTAATTACCCAAAATCGGTAGGTGTACACAAGAATGAAAGAGAGGGGAGGAGGACAAGTGCAGAAAAAAGAGAGAAAACGGAAGAAAAAAGGAGAAAAAAAAAATCCTCACACAAACAACGCTGTTCGGAGGGTAAATTAAAAGGATAGGTCATTTGTTTTGCCAAGCTCACAGTGCACGCCCGTGGCCTGGCGAGGCATTCAGGAGATGCAGGGGACAAATTCAAAAGTGATTGCCGTGTGAAAAGAAATCCTCCTGCCTTGAGAGTGCAGATCGAATTTCGAGGTCAGAGACAATTAGAGAGAGAGGATGGGACCTGGCCTCCGTTGTCATGGAGCCCTGTCCGCTGCAGCTCAACACGCACACACGCAGTCAGCCAGCCAAGAAGCCGCTAAGTCATCCATCCTACACGCATATAAAAAAAAAAAAACAGACGTCTGTGATCCACCCTTCCATGACCTCTCCCGCAGAGTTGAACAGGCCTCGGGCTACGAGGTGAATGTATAATTCAAGGTGCAGATATTAATATATTCCCCCTTGACAAATATTATCTGTTGATCTGGCAAGTGTTAGTCGCTTCCTGATCATCACTTGTCATTAGTGTGGTGCGAGACTGAGTTTAGATGTTATCACGGGTTTAATCTTATTGGGTTACAGCAATTTTTTAAATGTAGTATTCCAGGAGACAAGACTGTATTCACAACGAGGCTTTTATTATCTTTTTTTTTTACACTCTCTCATTGTCAACACTATGTCTATGAGTCTGGATGATTAAAAAATCAGATAGTGCTTCAATAAATATTTTATGTCTATTGCTGCCAAACCCACACAACATGCACAAAACAAGAGTTATAATATATAATAGGGTTTTGATTACTTTACACAATATTTTATTTTAAGCAAATAGCAACGAGGCTGTGACTGTTTAATAGGTAATGTCTTAAAAATAAAATCTGTACTTTTTTACCTAAAAAAACCCAAAAAAAACTTAGATTAGTGCTTTTGAAAAGTGTAAATTCATGTTCATTCCTATGAGATGAAGACTCCAGTGATATCAGTACCCTAATGAACGTTTTTTTATGTTACAGGAAGCAGGTCGCCTCATGGAGGCCACCATTTTAGAGTCACATGACCAGGGTTTGAATTTAACTTTTTCACTCACCAGCCAATTTGGCTACTAATTTTTTAAGTTACCGACCATTCATAACTTCTACTAGCCAAATTTTTTTTACCGAAATAAATCAATAGCTTGTGGCTGTCCACACTGTATGTGACAAAGTAACCTTTGCAAATCATTTGAACTTTGTGTCAGTATGTCATAAATAGAACGAGGCATCAGTTTATGCTTGCGTCTGGTGTAGACACAGTGTGAGTCTTGAGTCGATTTTTCGACTCTTCGTTATTGCTTCAATGCAAAGGAAAGTACTGCGCCCACCATGCTGTTATTTGTCGGGTACGTTCAAGAAAGCTAGATATGCACAGATGCTGTGCAATTAGGCTGTATTTAATATATCATGATGACTCACGAGATCAGTATTTGCGCAGATTTGGCTTAAATGAACTTGCCCAAGAAATTCATGAGTGAACATAAATGACGAAATGTAACCCGCAAAAGTTGGATAGTGATTTGACAGTGTTACCCGCCACAGCTGATTTTTACCTGCATTTAGTGGGTGTTAATTTCAAACCTGAATACTACTCACATAATCTGTTGGTGGTGCATTCAAGTCATTTGGGAAAGATCGTATTTAGAAGTTTACAATGCACAATTACAACTGAGTTTCCGAGTTGGGTGTGTGTCAGTGAGAAAACATGGCGGACACAATGGATGGTCTAATTTGATAATACATTTGTTGAAAAAAATAATTCTAATTTACAATAAAACTAGCAAAATTATATAAAATATTATTTGTTTATTTTTTTTGCTCCGACAAAAGTGATCTGACATTGTAATTACGACATTCCAAATCATAAATACAAACTTTCTAGAAGGACTTGAACACACTCTTTATCAGACACTTTTGCTTTTGGAATAAATATATCACGGCCATTTTTCTACAACTCCATCTGTAACCGAAAAACTATTGCTACCACTAGGAGTCAATATTAGACGACTACCACACTGGCCAGCTAAACAAACTGAAAATTTAGAGTGATTTTATGTACAGTTTTTATTTAAGTTTTATTGGACAGATATGGTGTCTACCCTGATTAAAGTCCAATAACAGACTGTTACAGTATGTTGCGTTGGATGACGCCAAAATGGAAAACTACAATTCGGTCTGCCAAACACAGAGGTAATCTAACTTCCATACTCTGGTGAGAGTGTTTCTTTTAAAAATTTAGAGTTTAAATAGCCAGTGAGGGTTCGTATAGACCGGGGGACACTGAGAAATCCACAGAGAATTGCTGGCTGCCTAGAGTCAGGGTGAGCGAGTGACACAGACAATGTTTCTTTTGCAGAAGTGAGTTTGTGGTTTTAGGACACATTTACACAGACATGTAAGGGCTTACCTGTTCAGAGAGAAAAGGAGAACGGGAAGGGGAGAAGGTATGATGAGAAGGTCCTAGACAAATGTTTACAAGAATGAGTACAATGAGGTTTCAAACAGAGCAGTGCGAATAATTAAGGTGTATATTGTTGTTACAGGACTATGAATCATTGTTAGACTCAACAATCACTGTTGACTGGAATTTCAAATGTGTTTTGCTACAGCGTTGTTCATATATGCTGATGTTGTGTATATGAAACAGAGACAATGTTACACAAATGCATAACTAATATTGTAAACAAGGACGAGAATTAAATGTGCCTTGGTTTCTGTAACAGCCAGCGCATTTAAATCTCTGAAGTTCAATGACTATAGAATTAACTAATTGAGTAAATGTTTAGGAAACATGTCAGACACAGATGTGTAAAATGTCTTCTAGACTCCTTCAGTTCTGTCTTAAAGTCAACATGAAATCAAAATAGACCCAATTTACTTTCTTAATATACAGTAGGTTCCTTGTCCTATTGAAAACAATATTTTGGTTCAGATTATTTCAAAGACACACACACACACACACACACACACACACACACACTCTAACGACCTGTCACACAGCACACTTTTTATGATAAGAATATTTTAGTCAATGCCAATAATGATAATTATATATATTTTGAAGCCAATACCTAGTATATTGAAATTAAATGCCAATACCTGAACATAATACATTTCTGGTATTAAGAAATTAAATGCCTGTGTGCTAAAAAAAAGAAAGAAAAAAAGGCTCTGATTAAACATTGTATTTGTATTAAACACAAAGTAAAGCAACTATAAGTAACTAATGATAATTTGGCTTAAATAAACACAAAGTAAAGCAACTATAAGTAACTAATGATCATTTGGCTTAAATAAACACAAAGTAAAGCAACTATAAGTAACTAATGATCATTTGGCTTAAATAAACTTTTTTACTTATGAGAACGAAACAGATACCATTAAAAAGTCAAATTTATTGGTAGATACTGATATGACAACCGATATATTGCACATTACCCAAATTCTGATGCATAAAATCATGCCTTGGCCAACATTTCTTCTTCCTTATTAATTTGAATATCTTGTTTCACTTTGAAATATTACATTAAGAAAATAAAAAAACGGAATTTCATGTTGACTTCAAATATGCCTGTGATAACTCTGTAGTCTTAATCGAACAAATAAACCCACCCAGAAGCAGACGTCCCTTCGCACAGCTGAGAGGGTATTCATTTCTACTGTGAGCACTGTTAATGCTTTAAGGTGATGGCTTGGTCAATGGAGAGATAGACCGTATGAATTATTGAACAAGGGCAATGGATGGTCCCTGTGTTACCCAGAGGGATTATAGCGCTCATCCTGGACTCATTAGACAATAATGCAGGCGCATTTTAACACTGCAACTTCTGTGAAATTAATAGATGGGTATAACGTTACTAGTCAAATGATCTTCGAGTTTGATATTGAACGTATTGACTTTTCATATCTTTGTATAGCACTTGAATTGATTAGTTTGTGTCTGTTGTTGAATTAAAGCAGGCAGGGTTGGAGGCCTGAGTGATGTTAAGGAAGTCATTACTAACTTAAAGCCTTCTCGCTAATTGTACTGAATTATAAAATACGTCTTGGAGCTCTCTAACCTGTCTGTGATTAAATATGCATGAGCGAGTCATTGTGTGCCCTTGTCTCAAGCGAACCCTGACCCGGCAGTGACTCTGCCAGCTTCCTGTGGCTTGAGGCTGGCTAAGTGGTGGGCAGGAGCTGCTGGCGCAGAATGCCATACTGTATGCACTCTCTGTTGTAAGGCCTTAGGGATGGAGGGATGAAGGTGGGGGGAAAGGCTGTGGTTTCCTGCTCTCTGAATGCTTAGCTCCTGTCTGTATGCAGGTATACAAAGCCTTCCTTCAGCTTACCGGAGGAGCAGCGGTCAGATGAAAAGGACTCGCTGATGGCTAACAGATCTGTCCCCCAAGAATCCCTCCCCCACCTTCACAACACTGTGTTTGTTTACACTCTCCCAGAGCCTTTTTAGTATTTTCAGGACTTGGCAGCCCTCCATATTGCTGATTGCCATATTCCCAAACCAGAAATGTCACTTACCACTTTACTTTCCTTCATCCTCCGGTTTAAAACCTTTGTAATCCCCCGGCCGACGGGAGTCACAGAGGAAATCAAATTTTTTTTTTCCTCTTCGAAAAGGCTGATTTGCTTTTTTTTTTTTCTTTGGCAAATGAAAGGTAAAAAATAAATAAAACATTTTTGTCCAACATGAACATTCCTTCAGAATAAAGATAATAAGGAAGAAAGAATGCAGTGAAAATAAACTCATTGTGGGTACACTAACATCATAGTTGATTTTTAGGTTTTTAAAGAGGCAAGAATTGCTAAAGATATTTCATATTTAAATTCATCCCGAAAAACAAGTTGTATAGCATATACAGTATTTACAGTGTTAAAAGAGTTTAAAAATATGAATATACAAATGTGGGTTTTCTTAGTGATTTTATTTTTCTCAAAAAAAAATATAATGAAAATATTAGGGCTGGGTAAAAAACTATAGATATCTATTTTAATCGATTTTCATTTTTACGAAACGACACCAATTCTAAAAAATCCCAAGAATCGATTAGTCTAGCCTGTTTTCAGTTAATGGACATAACATTGTGCAGAGCACATGCCCTTTTTGCCCTTACACTCCGAAGTGCCCTTTTTTGGTGATGGTGTTTTTTTTTCTTCTTCAATAAATCAATGATATTGGTTACCCTTTACATCTGTCTGTCTGCTTTACAAATATTTAGCTAATGAAAGGTATTAAAAAGAGCTTGTGACTAAATCTTGTTGGATCCGCTCAAACTGTCAGTAAACCTCATAACTCCACCCCCTCTATCTTGACTGAATGAACTGAAGTTCCACAGCAGCTGAACTAGGCGTGCAAGGGTAAATAAAGATCTTGTTGTTTGAATAAGTACAGCGTTTTCTTTACGCAAGAAACACTATGTCTATAAAGGCTCATAATTTATGTATTTGAAACTGAGTGCTGCGCCCATATAGCTACAACAAACACCTGGTGATGAAAACGTAACGCCGCTGTTTTAATGACGGACAAAATGCACATTTGCACACATTCGCCGGTCAAAAACCCCGTAACTGCATTTGAGGTTGAGACAAAGCGACCTCATCACCTAGGTAAAATATATTTCTAAGAAATGTATGATTGCTGATACACTTAATTTATTAACATTTAATCATATTATATGGTCGCATGGCTAATTCGAATTTTTCTAAAGAAACATTGTCCAACAGTGACACCAGTAGGTAAAGTTACAGCGGGAGTCCGAGTCTCTCTCGCCTCCCCTGAGCTCATTGAGTTTAAACAGACCAACTAAAGCATGCAGTGGGGGAGTACTTGAGAATGAATGGGGGAAAATCACGTGAGAGGAGGCAATGCCTCCATCACGATATGATTGGATATGACTGGTTATGTTCGGCTGTGATTGGTTCATGCGATAAATTGTTCATGTGGGTGACAGAAACCCGGTAAGTGCCGTGTCGCCATGCCCATCTCGGGACCCGGTCGTGAAGCCAACGCTGAAGCGGTCTCATATAAAGCAACCCGAGCGGCGTGACAGCGGCTGTGGATGCCATATGCCCCAGGAGCCTCTGAAACTATTTCAGTGGAACCGCCGTCTTGCACTGGAAGGACCCCTGGCAGTTCAGCATCGACTGTGCACGTTCTACTGAGAGATGTGCTGAGAGGTTGACCGAGTCCGGCTCCATGCCGAGAAAAGAGATCCTCTGCACCGGGGAGAGTTTGCTCTTTTCCCAGTTGACCCTGAGGTCGTTCGCTGCGAACCAATCGAAAGGACGGACACATTGAAAGATGCATTTCTGCATCAACATCCTGAACGGGAGCTTGTGAAGGGCCCGGTTCAGCACGCGCAGGTCCCTTCGCCAGCGGGACCGCAATCTCTGCACGCAAGACAGGAGCATCCCTGTCCAGCACAGAGGAGAACCGAATGCCCCTGAACTTGGGAGGGTGCCGGGCGAATTGAATCGCATAACAGAGTCTGACGGTTCACATGAGACAGCGAGACGGCCTGGGGCACGCTAACCAGGCCCCCAGCGACCGAACTCGACGGGGAAGCTCTCACCGTGATCCTCCGATCTCCCTGCCCATGAACCGAAGTAGCCCTCCGAGAACCAGAGGAGCTAGAGCGGGGCATGTCAAGGGGCATACCCCCCCCGTTTAATGAGGAGGTATCTAGACCGCAACATCGCAATGGTCATGTTCCCGCACTGAGAACATGACTCATCCATGAGCGCTGCTTCAGCGTGCTGTAAGCCCAGGCACGAGAGGCAGCGATCATGACCATCAGATGGACAGATGGAGGGACCGCATCCAGAAACGCACGAGCGGGAAGCCATCTTTAAAAAGACGCCCGTCGCTCGTGGAGCTCTTTTGCTCTTTTA
>NW_015505301.1:1374694-1395843 GCF_001515645.1 Sinocyclocheilus grahami
AATGAGAGGCCCGCGGAGACGTACTCGACGGGGAAGCTCTCACTGTAACCCTCAGGTCTCCCTGACCATGAACCGAGTAGCCCTCCGAGAACCAGAAGAGCTAGAGCGGGGCATGGCAAGGGGGGAATCTAGACCGCAACGTCGCGATGGTCATGTTCCCGTACTGAGAACATGACTCATCCATGAGCGCTACTTCAGCGTGCTGTAAGCCCAGGCACGAGAGGCAGCGATCATGACCATCAGATGGAGGCAGAAAACGACCACATCCAGAAACGGCAGCCATCTTTAAAAAGACGCCCGTCGCTCGTGGAGCTCTTTTAGGAAAAAAAGGAAACACTCTTTTAGAGAGAGCGCCGAGGGCAGGTCGCGGCGAGACCGCAGAATGGCAGCTGCAGCACGCCGAAGATGAGCAGCACTGAATGGCAACTCCCGCTGACGCGTCATAACACCAACGCCAGCTGTTTCTTCCAAACACTCGCAGAGATTCGTCCTGAGAAGGCTCAGCTCCGAAGCGAAAAGCTGATGTGCGAAACACGCACGCCAACTGTCATTGGCTTGTTTAGTTTACACTCAAAGGTGATTAGGCTCTCGGGCGAGATCCCAATTCGTCAGTCACGACTGACGTAACGTAGACCGTGACTGACTGAAAGGGAACATAAGTTCACAAATAAAATATTTTGTTTCAATTGTTACTGCCTTGAGTTATTATTTTGGAAATGTACTGTACCTGATATATATCCCAAATAATCGCAAGCTTGTGAATGAGAATCGAATCAAATTGTGAAATTTGTGTCAAAACCCAGTCCTAGAAAATATGTTGCAATTTATATTTCAAACCAGTCATGCAAAAAGCCATAAAACATATACTACACACAGCATATTAGCTACACAAAACAACTTAGGTTTATTGCCAAATTAAACTGTTTACATACCTTATTTCTTAATTTTGTTGGTTTCCAGTCTTTTGTGACAGTTGTGTATGCATTCTTCTATCACCCTGAGAGCCAAAGATAGATCCCAACATCATATACTAATTGTGGAGAAGAACTCAAATGAGCAAAGCATGCTGGGAAACAAACAGGACCAGCCATTTTATAAGGAGACAACCCATGATATTAAGAAACAAGGGTTTGTAAACAGGGAAATTTATGCAAATTCCATTATTATTATTATTATTATGCCTTGTGGAATATATGTAAACAACTTATCAGGGTGCTACTTTTTTTGAAACCTGTTATTTAAAAATAAACATCATAAACAACATTTATAAAAGGTATATAAACATGGAAAACCACAATTGACCCCTTCAAGAGCACATTACCTCAGCTGAGGCCAGAGTAAGTGTGGTGTATCTGTCATCTGTCTGTCAGTGACATCAGTCCACATTCACCAGTATAAGAGAGTCAGCACTGCTCAAACATCATTCAACAAACTCAGGCAGAAGAGAAAGGAAAGTACCCTCCCTCTTCACTGGAATCCTAGAAGAAAAGGAAATGTTTTACGAATGTAAAGTTGACTTTCTATAATGCTTTACTGTGGTACCCAATGAGCTTGACACAATAGAAGAATCAGGCAGTAGGAGGAGATCAATTTTTATAGAGAGAGTAAAAGATCCATGATTCACTTCACACGGAGAGTATTTTAGCCTCCGAGGCATTTTTCTGAAATCGCCCGCGGTGAGAGAGAGAGAGAGAGAGAGAGAGAGAGAGAAAGGAAGAGGGTGAGTGAGAGAGGAAAAATCCCATGACTTATCGAGGAAAAACAAGCCAAGGCGGGACACAATGCTGTTTTATTAACCGGACGACATAAAGTTTATTAAACTCACAGAGAGGTTGGAACGCGGGCCAGCCGAGAAAGGGCTTGGAGCGAATCCGAGCCATAATGGGAGAAAGTCTGACCAATTAACACCAGACCGGGAGGTCTGAGCACAGCTCGCTGGCCAAATTAAGTCCCGGGAGATACAGAAGCTCATATCTCAAAGCAGGGGAAGCCAGAGTCATTGGCTCTGCACTGCCAAAACGAGCCCTGAGCCGTCCACATAACTCACTGCCACTCACTGCTTGGTGGGCCTACAAAGGAGCACTGAGCATGCAGTTCGACCACAAGTGCAGGTGGAGGTTGCGAAAAGGAGAACGGAAAGCCAATGTCGAGCTCTCTCGCAAATATGACTAACAACTCCCAGCTTAATGACTGGGGCCAACCCTCTGCTTCTATAAAACCAGCACCGGCCCTTGTGATAGGCTGCGATGTTTACACAACGGAGGGTTTGGAGGACACAACTCACAAGGCACTGCTTTGGTGTCGCCCTGAAGAACATCCTCTTAGAATTATTAATAAATCAAAGATACGTTCATTGAGCCAATTGGAGAGACACTTTAACAAGGCCGATATCATAAATTGCACATAACTCAAAAAATCTATGTAGTATAATGTGATAGATTAATGGATTGGAGCCAAGGCCCTCATAGACTGTAAACAGGAGTACAACGACAAGGCATCTGAACACTCGGTATCTATCTTCATGATACTTATTCTGTTCCAAACCTAGTGAGCTTCTTCTGTAGGCATCATGAGCTGCATTTCCATTACAGATTTGCACAAAACTTTTGCGATATTTTGTCAATCTCATCTCAATAAAATAACTATTGCAAAATGACAGCGTTTCTCTTAACAAATGGTATGCAACTAAAACGGACATTTTTCCTCTTGCGATAAGTTATGATTATGGATGTTGGGAGGTTTACATATATAGCTGCCACCGCACTAGTCATTATTTTTAATCGAAGGAGATGTAGGTGTGTATCTTTTGCGAAACAGTGCAGAGAGCTGCTTCTGGGATGCTTCTGAAACGTGCCACGGTATAAATACAAGCATTGACTAGAGTGGTCGCAACGGAGCGGTAATGCGTTGCAGATGTGTGTAGTGTAAATAAGGGGTTATTAGATAAGATATATAGATAGATAGATAGATAGATAGAAGACCACTAGTGAAAATTATTCTCTTGAGTTTTTTTATTTGTAATAATATTTTTTTAATAATAATTGTAAATGATACATTTATAGTATTAAATAAATTAATGTTATTATTATTATTAGTAGTATTAAATAAATAAACAATGTCAGTAGTGAAAATGCTTCTATTTTGTTTATACATTATTATTACTACTATTACTACTATACTACTATTATTATTATTAAACAAACAAACAATTAAATTAACAAATAATGAAAATGCTTCCGTTACACACACACACACACACACATATACAGTGGGGCAAAAAAGTATTTAGTCAGCCACCAATTGTGCAAGTTCTGCCACTTAAAAAGATGAGAGAGGCCTGTAATTTTCATCATAGGTATACCTCAACTATGAGAGACAAAATGAGGGAAAAAATCCAGAAAATCACATTGTAGGATTTTTAAAGAATTTATTTGCAAATTACGGTGGAAAATAAGTATTTGGTCAATAACAAAATTTCATCTCAATACTTTGTTATATACCCTGTTGGCAATGACAGAGGTCAAACGTTTTCTGTAAGTCTTCACAAGGTTTTCACACACTGTTGCTGGTATTTTGGCCCATTCCTCCATGCAGATCTCCTCTAGAGCAGTAATGTTTTGGGGCTGTCGCTGGGCAACACGGATTTTCAACTCCCTCCAAAGATTTTCTATGGGGTTGAGATCTGGAGACTGGCTAGGCCACTCCAGGACCTTGAAATGCTTCTTACGAAGCCACTCCTTCGTTGCCCGGGCGGTGTGTTTGGGATCATTGTCATGCTGAAAGACCCAGCCACGTTTCATCTTCAATGCCCTTGCTGATGGAAGGAGGTTTTCACTCAAAATCTCACGATACATGGCCCCATTCATTCGACCCAAGCAACTTAATACTTTTTTGGTTTTGTGGTCCAGGGTCACACATATATATATATCCCAAACATGTTATGTTTTGTCTTTTGCATTAAAAATGCTACTATTGTTTATGTGGAGGTTAAAATATATATATTTTTTCATTGTGGTCTCTTGGGGTCTTTTGGACCCCATTGTATATCAAAGGGAACAAAACCTGTTCTGTCCCAATGTGGTAAATGAGCCTCTGACAGTATTTTGGCTTTCAGTTGCTGAGTAGTGGGAACACTTTTTTTTTTTTGCATTCCAAGGATAACAGCCCTATCTGCTCTTCCTGCCAGCCTTCAAGACCCCTGGCATATCACTTAGATGCCATCTGAAAACATAATTGACTTCAATATATGATCTCTGGACATTCATCAGTTGCAGAAAACTGCCATTCCGAAACAATTTTGGGGGCATTTGATCGAAAGACCAAACAGTCAATAAATACAAACTCCGAGGCAGAAAAAATTGCAGAGCCACCATTTCAATCACTTGCAAAAAAGGGAAAAATATGTGTAACAGTTCACAAATCAGTTTTTATTAATTTAAACACAACCAAATAATAAATGTCAAAAACATCTGTACACATCTTTTTGCAGACACAACAAACTGTTTCACAATGAGGCCCACATATTGTAAATTATTTCCAGTTTGCATTATGATTGCATCATTTATTTAAAAAAAAAAGTGTGTTAAATCTAGAAAACATCTACTGTTACTGTGATCTAGCAGCAAAATGTGATTCCTCTTTATGCGGGGTGGCGGGCGATGCAATAAGAGGGGTGAAATTGTAAATGTGGTGAGAAAAACTAGGCCAGAGAAGACGACCTCACCTGCAGGAGCCGAACATCATCATGTGCCGGGAGGGAAAATTAAAAACAGATCGAGTTAGCTGGGGAAATTCACAGTCAATAGCACATGTTCTCAACTCCATTGTGAGTGTGTGTGTGTGTGTGTAGGTGTGAGTGAGTAGTGGCTTTCTTTCTTAAAGTCTAAGAGCTAGAGTTTCCAGTCCACAGTTACCTTAGAACTACCAATATGTATCATGAAAATCCAACTACAGTGATTTCCAAGTGGACACAATCAAAATAAAAAGACTACTTCATACAAAATTACACTTGCTGTACAAGACTTTCTGCTTTAGCGCCGTTACAAAAGATAATAAAACCTATTTAAGCTTAAATGCCCGTCGCGGACGCTGAGGTTCAATGTCCAGCTTGAGCAGGAGATAGTACTGGGGATACAGACATTTACACTCAGTTTGAAGCTTGACATTCAGAAGATTATTACTCTTATAATGCTGCTTATGTTCTTCCTTAGAGTTTGAGCTACCATTGGGATTTAATTCACTTTGAAACTGACTGAAAGAGTCACATTTCATCGTGGAGAAAGTTTCTACATGGACTCTGCAAGTTCTCACCACCTTTGAGGAGCAGAAGCTTACAAAGGAGGAAACAAAACATCACTGAAGAAAAATACGAAATTATTGACACTTGACATCCATGCTTTTGGTCATGACAAAACAATTATCACCAAAAAAATCCTTATCTACATTTATTTATTGAATGAAACTTCGAACACGTCAACACTTTCAGGCTTTGCACGAGCTACTGCGCCAACGCCTTTACGTACGTACTTCCATGAAACGGCTTTCCACAGCATGTACCTTAATTAATATAGGAAGGAATAGTCCAGTGATTACAAATTTACACACACACAAAAAAAGTCTGTACACGATTGTCTCTGCAATGTAAATAACGTTTCGTTAAATTTTTTTCTTTAAATTATTTCGAAAATCCATTTTTTTCCTCCATCAACTACTTGGTGTAGTGGAATCAAAGTACTTTGTAATGCAAAAAGGCACAAGTCTCTTTTTCAGGGCCGGTGCCGGTGCCGCTCCACAAAGTCTCTCGAAAATTATAAATAAGAAGTGTAGGACATCCAGGGCAAAATGAGGAAAACGAAGGGGTTGTGCCCCACTGTCTTTGTACCATCGGTTGAGACATAAAGAGACAAAACATTACACCAAGTCGCAGTGGGATCGGAGTCCTGCTGAGTTCCAAAGGCATCGGTAGCTCAGTTTTTGTCACAGGTGTGAACCCTTGCCGAGTCCCCCGCGTAGACAGGGCTGTAAAACATTTTGATGGCTTCGGAAAAAAAGCCAATTCACAGTTAAATAAGAAGTGTAGGACATCCAGGGCGAAATGAGGAAAACGAAGGGGTTGTGCCCCACTGTCTTTGTACCATCGGTTGAGACATAAAGAGACAAAACATTACACCAAGTCGCAGTGGGATCGGAGTCTTGCTGAGTTCCAAAGGCATCGGTAGCTCAGTTTTTGTCACAGGTGTGAACCCTTGCCGAGTCCCCTGCGTACACAGGGCTGTAAAACATTTTGATGGCTTCGGAAAAAAAGCCAATTCACAGTAACCAGGGCCAGCAGCTGCAGAGCCATAAATTCACTCTCCTCCACTTCGAAAAAGGTTTAGGGTTAAGACGAATTGTGGCCATGTGTCAACACGCTGAGCGTGTCGCTTTCTCTCTACGTTATGTGTGTGAACGGTTTTGTTTTTGGTCTGGTGCTGTAGGAACGCAGACGCTCGGGCGACGCAGCAGGCTGACGGTGCTGGGTATGGGTCTGCAGGGCCCCCGCACGGCCTGGGACAGAGCAACAGGGCCGTCACAGTGCTACAAGTACTCCAGGTCCAGAGCATGATGTAGGGCCATGAGGTCAGAGTGACTAGAGATCCTCCAGAAAGGCATGTTGTGCTAGAAAGACACAGGGAGAGAGAGTGTTTGAGGGTGAAAGAGAAAATAAAGAAACACAAAACCTGCAATGAACACTTCACTTAGAACAACAATCACGCCCATGAGCGCCGTCTGAACAGCCTCGATGGCCCGTAACTTCACACAAGACTTGAGAAGAGGAAGGACTTACAAACTACAACCACTGAACCAATGAGATCACTCAGTAAATATCATTTAAGAAATTAATAATAAAAAATATCACATTTTGACAGTTAGCTCAATGAAATGAAAATAAATGAAATACATCTAGTTGAAAATAAAGGACGCATATCTACTTAAAAACAAAACAAATGTACTCTCTGTGTTCATGTTGGTTTAAAAAGAAAAACAAAACGCAAACAAGCAAAAAAAAATTTTTTAGACCATTTTCAATTTAATGACAAAATGTCATGTTAAAACCATATTCAATTAAAACCCCATTTTTTCCTACACTTTGAATATACATTAACACATGTATCTTAATCTTTTTTAATAATATCAAAAAGGTTTTTGAAAATGTTTTTCAAGGTAAAAAGCCTTTCTAATAATAATAAATAACATGAATTATTCATTCATAACACATGATTTCATTTTTGGGGAGTCAGCTCACATGATATTGTATAACCTGAACTTGGTCACGAAAAGATTTTAAGAAACTTATTAAAGTTTAAAACTTTAATAAGTTTCTTAAAATCTTTTCATAACTTCAGGTTATTAACTTATGGACCTTGACACATAGTCATGAGGTTCTTCAGGGGTCCTCTTTACTTCTTGTTCAGTTTTTTTCTTTCTGCAGGATGATTTGACGGGTAGATGTTGTTCAAATATTAACAAACAGTGAAGGGTTTTTTTTTCCATTTAAGAATATATTTTAATATTGTTGGAAAAATATAATAAAATATTTAAAATATATAAAACAATGAAGGCACCATTAGAAAACACAGCAAAATGGTTTACTACTAGTACCTCAGGAAACATAAAGGAGGGAAATATCTATTAAATGCACTATTCGAACACAACATTGCAAATGAGGCATTGTTCCTGGGAGAGGCCACAAGGAAATATGATTCTGCCAGAATGAAAGAAGCTTGTCAGCCCAGAGTCGTCCACACACAAACCATTACTGAGTCTTATCAAAGGTATAGCCTCTCTCGGGCATATGTTCCGCTTAGAGAAGCTTGCACTGACCCTTAAAAGACTCTTTTCTTTTGTTTTGTAAATTGTCTTTGCTTTTAACTTTAAAAGCCAGAGATGGTATCTCCTTTTGCCTCGGTCGAGTTATTAACTAGAGGGGAATTGTTTCTGGGATACGATGGAAAAAACAGAAGTATACAAAGGTTTAACTTTGCTTTGGTGGTTTCATACAAAGTCACCCTTGACACTAGAGTTGTATCTGACAAAACTGTGGCATTTTATATCAAGCCGGGTTTCTCAAGTGCCAAGGACTTATTAAAATCCCCTGTGCTACGTCTAAACACTTTGTTTCGGAGGAAATGGGGACTGACATGTAAAGCTTAAACTTCCTACATTCACATTCCTTGCATGATTAACTGACAACATGGAACAAATCACTTGGCACAATATAATAATCACACCAACATGTTTTCGTCTGTTTGGAACCTGCCTGAACAACAAGCAGCTTTGATAATTAATTACACAATGAATAATTTCAGGTTTTGTGGCTTACAGCTTTGGAAAACTTGGCAGATGTTCTGAATACACAGGTGGCAGGTAACATAAATCTTCTGGTTTGAACAACAAGAGACGGGAAAACAACACTCCTAATGTTCTTCTGAATATCCTCGACTTATCTAACAATGATTTAAGCGTCTTAAACGCATGTTATATTTATGAACTGGCCACTCTAACATGCCTGAGAGGACTTGTCTAGCATTTACACATGGTGAAATGGCACAGTCACATGCAGGGACGTGTAATTATGTCATCTCGCCTCCTTTTATATTCGAGCTGTCAGGGGAAATGAGCTGATTACAATGCGAGAATCATTCTCTCACTGGTCCAATGACATTTTCAGGGAATGGACTGAAGAAATTGAAGGTTTAAAGGAAAAGTGCTATAGAGTTCTAGGCATCTTCATACCTTTTTCGACCCTGTCTCCTCCTCTACGCCGTCCCCCACCACCACATAAACAACTTTCCTTCCGAACCTCTGGATTACTCTCTCGAAGCAGCTCTCTTTTCCTGGGGAGAGAAGAAATAGGTTTAGGTTGCTGCAAAAAGCAAGGAAGCCACATCCAAGATCCAGCCCCGGTGAGGGGCTCTTTAAATACGCAATAAGTTACACAAAATTACGCAGCATAAACACTTTGCCTCGGCTCGGAGATACGATAAGATCGATGCTCAGATAAAAGTAGTCTGAAAAGCATTAAGTGTGCCTTATTCCTCCCACAACATGGGACAAATGGAGTTTAACAAGCTAAATCAACCTCACATGCAAATGCCGCGGCGAGGGAGGCGCTGAGCTTCGCGCGAACGAAAGTATGAAAGTACAGGTCGGTGTTTATTTTGCATTCAAAAAGCGGAGAGGCCGAGAAGAAGAAAAAAATGTCAAAGTGGAATGACATAAATTTTCCGAAGTGGTTTCATATGTAGACCTGAAAAGGAGAGGCCCAGTTCAGGCTGAGCTCCAAGAAAATAATCCCAGCCTGATTAGACCTCTTCCTGAACATCAACCCTCTCGTGTGTCCGCCACTTCTGCAGCCTAACCCAATCACACGCCATGTGTCTCGCGCTGTTTACACGTAATATTGCCGTAATTACGGCCACATACATTCATACACACAGGTAGATAATACTGAGCTCACACTTACCTATTTTCGTGGCGCTATAAATATTTTCAATTGGAAATACTACTCCCAGTCCGTAGAGGAGGACCTTGGCGAGGGCAGGTATGAGCTGTGTTGTGGTCACTAAGATGTTCACACAGTTTGATCTGTAATTGAAAGGCAAATTGCGTCAAGTTAAATCGCGCAAGGGAGGACAAGGCTAACCAGGAGCGCCATTTGTCATCCAGAACGCTCCATGATAAATGGATCTTTAATTGTTGTCACTTAAAATGCTGTTTTTCAAAAACAATACAGTGCTCTTTGAGGTATT
Source organism: Sinocyclocheilus grahami (assembly GCF_001515645.1). Taxonomy (NCBI): domain Eukaryota; kingdom Metazoa; phylum Chordata; class Actinopteri; order Cypriniformes; family Cyprinidae; genus Sinocyclocheilus; species Sinocyclocheilus grahami. The sequence continues at coordinate 1,384,486 of NW_015505301.1, forward strand.
GGGGCATAAAGCACACCGTTATTCATGCCTCTCGCTGATTTATGTGTATCAAAGATGGGCTCTATATAATTCGCTCGTGCTAAGGCCTACCTTGAGTGGATTAATGTTAGTGCTTTCAGTGCCAGTGTTAACCAGGAGTCGGTCAGGGCTTCAATTTCTGCTCGCAATTGCAACCAGGCTTCCCTTTTGGCTGGGCCAAGCAGACCTGAAATGAACAGAAACATTGTTTGAGTTGGACCGTCCCACGAATACTTTGAGAAATTTCGAAATTTACTCAGACCAAGTGGTTTCTGCATAAGGGATTATTTGAGAAACTTATGAGTGCTTTTGTTGACACACCACCCCTCTTCCCCAGCAATTTTAGCAAAGCAGTTTATTGGGGGATTACCTCCGACGTTATTTTTATAGGTGGTGTAAATTTCTTTTACTCGTCTATAGCGGAAGGCCAGCTTTCTCATCCAGTCCACACCTCCTCGTACGCCGGTGGCCAGACACAGGTTGGCACTAGTGGCAGCAGCGTGGAATCCGTCTGTGCTAAAATTATATGTACTAAACAGAGAGGAGGGAAAAAGAGAGAATGGCTTTTGAGCTCGACTTCAGTTAGAGTGAACTATGAAAGGGCTAGTATGGTGCTAGCTTTACCTTAGATCCTGTCCATTGTCGTCCGATGACACGTCGTCAATATGGACCTGATCACACTCCTGGAAACAAGCAAAAAAAAAAAGGGCGGCCATGGTGAGCTGGTTGGAATTAAAATATACCAATTTGATTAATGGTTTTCATGTGCAAAATGGGTCGTGATTTGGGAGCTTGAATCCATGAAGTGAATAATGTCAACAACTGTGGAATTTCCAATTGAAGGCTAAGCTCTCTCCCGAAAGCTCAAATCAACCTTCAACCACTTCCAGCCTCTAACCCCCCACCTGCTAAATCTTAATAAAAATAAACACCATCATCAGGGGATCGGGGATCCGACTCATTTTGCCACTACCACTAGGGGGATCTCTTGAGATACACATCTGCTGGTACGTAAAGTTGGTATCGGTAGAAGGTAGAAACGTCCTCTACGTGTTAGGTCTGCTAGTCCAGAGTCCGGTGCCTGAACACAGAGATAGCTGGAGGATAATGAGAGCGTCTGTGCCCCCTTCAGGGTCTCCACTTCTTGGAGAGGCTGAATGATTCTACAGCTCAGAGCTGATTCAGCCAGTGTACACAGTAACACAAACCAGACTTTCTGGTAAATGTAACGTACTAGAAAAATTGAACCTGATGCTAACCGCCAATGAAATTATGACCTCTGATTGCTGCCGAGCCACACACCAACACAGCCTGAGGCCTGCTTTTTGGAGAACTGAAAATCTGTTATTAGTTTTCCATTTATAGTCGTTCTCTCCCCCCTCCCCTTGCAAGAGCTCGAGATGTTAGTGAGCAGGGCATGAGCATTCAAAAAAAAATAAAGATTTTTTTGGAAAGACAGGGTTGGCAGCTTGTGTGTTCCAAAAATCATCTGCAAGAAAATAAATAAACAGATAAAAATAATAATAAAATAAAATAAAAATAAAAGAATAATTATATAAAAAAATTAACTTAAAATGTTATTTAAACCAAAAATTTTATATATATTAAATATCATATTAATTATAATTATAATAAATTAAACCTCTCTGTGTAAACTTCATGTTTAAAACATATATGGAGTTTAATTTCTAATTATAAATATACAAAATATACACATGTACAAAGAAAAATTGGTTGACACTGCCAGTTCTTCTGTTAAACCTCCATTCATATTTCAAGTTTAATCTAACAATTTACTTGGTAGTTGAATTTTAGAAGGGGGTATTTCCTTTTAGCCATTCTTTCAAATTTCCTTTCAAGAACTTTAAGCCTTTTAATTAAGTTTCAACAGGCTGCTAAGACACAAAAATACAAAAAGGACTTCCTTGTTTTAACTCAATCTGAACCTGGCCAAATGCTGACGTTATTGCATTCCTGTCTAATGCTACAGCAGGGTAGGGGTAAGCGCTTTAGACCGTAAACCTTTTTTATTTTACTGGTTCCCCTCTGAACAAATTTTTCATCTCTCTGGATTTGTGGGGAGAGGGAGGGGAGAGCGACGTGAAGAGAAACTCAAACCAGCTGTTCTTTAACAGAATTAAAATCTTGACCCCCAACCCCTACTCTAATGCAGCCATTCTCTCGCCAAGCCTCTCCCAGCAAGCCTCGAGATCCAAAGAGGAAAAGACTTTGACCCGGTGCCCTGCTCCTCCTCTCCAGGACTCCACAGGCTCAGATAAGGGGGAGGGGGGCTGGAGGTAGGGGCGTTTGTGAGGGGGGAGCCGGGGTGACCTCACATGGAGAACTCGAGTGTTGCGGGGCCAAAAGATGGACTGCCAATTGCAGCCGTGGCTCAGGAACACCTCAAGCTATTTGTGTAATCTGTTTCTAGATAGACAGCGATGGATCTGTAATACTTCTGAAGTACCAATTTGTTTTCCAGAGAGGACCTTTGGACAGGCCAAAATCATTACAGAAAGCTGGGGCCTCCGTCGCAACGTTTGATCTTGAGTATTAACGGTTATGATGACAAATGCGCCATTTCAGATAAATAAAATATATTGAAATATTTCTAACCGAAGTATGATTTCGAAAAAAATCCAAACTATAAAAACTGTCATGCAAAAACACATTCCAGAAGTACCACCCCCGTTCGAGTGCGTGCAGCTGCCTAGGTCTCTTAACACGTTACCATCTCCATTTGACGGAATCACCGCATGTTTACATTGCCTTTTAATTCGCTGGTTATTACGACACACAATTAACAGTCGTGTTGTGGGCTTCCAGACCTCCGGGATGAAAGTGAGGGCAGAGAAAGAATGCACAACCTCTAGCAATTACTGCACACAGCTGGAGCCCACATAAACCACTTGACTGCCTCTCTGGTAGCTGCACCCGGACCCTAATGGAGCTGCCCGGTCCTAATGTCTTACAGTAACTCATGAGACTCATTAGGACAGCTTCTTAAGCACTCGTAAACACCGTTAAGCCTAATGACCGAGGATGGGCCAGCTTTAAGTGGTTAAATACAGCATGTGGTTGATCTTCAAGGGTGGCTGACGGTATCTTCAAGAAGGTGTTATGTTGAAAGGGTGAGGTAATATAAATATTGTATAAACTACAGCATGACTGAGCTGGTGGTAAAAAATCAATTGAGATAATGGGGTCAATGATAAATAAAAGAGTTCAATGTATTTTAAAACAGGTTTTTTAAATATGACTTTGTATTTATTATATTTATATTCACACACACACACACACACACACACACACACACACACACACACACACACACACACACACACACACACACACCTCTAAATCAATAATAACATGCAATAATCTCATATCTCATTGTTTTAATGATTTTAGATTTTTTCATAGTAATTTCTTTTTCAAATATTAATAAGCAGTGACAGTTTTCCCATAAAAACTATAAAAAAGATTATGCAACAATCTTATTCTTTTTTTTAAGGATTTGTGAATTTGTGATACAACCATGATATTATGCACCAAAAATAAAAATTGTAAAAATATATTTTTATTTACATTTTTCATTATATATTTATATATTTGTTATGTGCTTATGAATAAATGAATATATAGGAAAAACTGAGATGGCAATGAGGTTGTCTTTTCTTTTATTGTACTTCTCCTTGTTCACCAAGCAGTGGTTCTTACAAACCTACAATCGCTGCTAACTAACACCAGATGTTCCTACTGTAGGCTGTGTAAAGATCCTCCTCTGCAATCCGTACATAATTATGGCTTACACAAACACGTTGTCTCTGTTTAATTCATCAATTTTTGGATCCCTTCTCATTCGTTAAACTATCCGAAGGTCCCGGTAAAAGAAATAACTGTGTAAATGTGTGGGAAAAACTGTGGGAAACTGCAAGAGAAGCCTAAAAAACTACAAAATAAACACCTTGAAATCAGCTCTTCTCTATTTCCATTCACTCGCTCTCATTTTCCTTTCAGTTCCTCCTCTGACTATCCAGGCCTAGAAAAACCTTTTCATTTATGCAAGCTATCAGAGCCTCCTTTGTTCGGCTGGCATCTGTCATTAAGCAATCAGGCCGGACTGGCTGATTCTTCCTGTTGGCCAGAGGAAGGGCTTTGCTGCCGACTGCACAGAAGCGACTGCTGCAGAATGTCAAAAAAGAAAATTATTATTTAAAACTACAAACCTCACTTTCCCTCTCGTCCCGAGCTGGAAACATCAGTATTGCATTACTCTCCCTGGCTACCACCATTTATCTTTTTTTCCCCCTCTCTTTCTCTCTCAGCTCAGGAGATTTCATCCCTGGCCGTGCCTTTGGGCCAGACCCTAAACTCTGCTAAAGCTTAGTCTGGAGAAGGAACTGGCTCCCCACACAGGTGAGTGTCCCAGGCAACAAAGGCACAGTGTGAGTGATTACAGCAATCATCACAACATTCCTCCAAGCCTACAAGCTAAGTCCATGTGAAAAAACCCAATCCATGGTTCGCAGGTTCTCAATGCTGCCACTCCATTGGCAGGTTCTGTCATCCCCCCGTCTGTGAGGGGGGTTCATGACCCCAGTGTTTGCCCCCCCTTCACTTTCCCACCACAGTTGGCCCACGTGAAGGGTGAGAGAGGTAGAGGGGAAAGAGGGAGGGTGCAGCTTACCTGTGGGTCGGACACAGGATATGGAAAACAAAGAGAGTTCTTCAGACCCACTTCATTCCAATCCACAGTTTGTGCTTGAACAGTCATGGAATTCAAACAGCCGAGTAAAACAAAGCTCTCTGGAAGCGTGACCTTCCTAAAACCGAGGCTTTTCGCACTCTGGCATATGAAGATGGAAAAGAGCAGAGGCTGGATTCATGAAAATCTTCTTAAGAAAGAAATGTATTGCGTTACGAAACGATATGATACGATACTTATGATACTAAATATTCTTAACTCTACTCATAAAAACAAAAAAAGCAGTTAAGAAGAATTTCATTATTAAGTATAGTTCATGAATCCGGCCCCAGATCTTCAAGTTACGTTAACTCAAGTAAAGTGAGTATGATGCAGAGAAGATAACGGAAAATATGGTTCGAATTTGTTCAAACACGGTCTCAACACACACATCCAAGGGCCAAATGTTCCACTGCATTTATACCTTATAGGTATGATGCCAGTTAAAACAAAAGTCCGTCCAAATTGGAAGAAAAGCAAACACCTGCTCTTATTAACAGTTTGACGATTATTTCAGCAAATCACATGATACATTTTTTCACGTATTGTCTAAATTGAGGATCTTATATTAAAACACAATGCTGCTTCAATCCAAAAAACTGCATAAGGATGAGCAAACCATAATTTGTCACCACATTGTTTGTAACACTACATTTTTCACAAACGCACAACCCTTATTGCTTTTAGGCCCCATTACTGTGGGCTGTTGGGTAAGAGAGGGGCCGATGCTGAGAGAAGACTTTAAAAGCTCTTCGTTCTCTTTTTAGTCATTCCAAAACACACCAGGGCTCCTGCCTGGGGACCTCTGAAGCCCTGACAGCCAAAAGACACTACCTGCGTCTAGACGTAAAAACATATTCAATCCACAGAGTCAATCGCGTTCCCGAATACACAACACGCGCAGGGAAAGTTATGATAATGACTTATTTCACTTTCAAAAGAGTCACTCCTCTATTTTGGTTTGGTCCAAGGAGCTCGAGGAATTTTGATGGAACATTTGCTTGTGGTATTGGCCAGAAATACTGTATATTAAACAACAAAGCTATCTACCTAAATAACCGAGAGGAAATCTGCAAACTAAGATAGGTGAATTGCACTGGAAAGATGTCAGACTAAAACACTGTCACAAAAAATGCAATTATAAAAAAAGTCACACCTCTACTCAATCCCAGTTGTAAACTGATAAGTGAAGGCCCTTCATCCTGGAGGTGCTAAAAACTTCCCGTTTGCAATGTCACAGGGTTGGCCTCAGGTATGCGTCTGCGGAGGTACGGCCGGGAATAATTGAAACCGTTCCCACCTCTGCAGAGCCAGGGAGGAGAACTCTGTCCCGCAGACGGCTCTGTGTTGTTTTCTCTCCCGGCGAGCCGTGGCCCTTCCCCACTGAGAGGGAGCACGGCCGGGCCTCCAGAGACGCACATTCCCACACACCAACCCGCACTCCACCTCTCACCCAAAACACAAGAATGCTTTCATCCCCAACACATCCTCAAACTCAGGTACTGCACACAGCATATCACACAAACTGGGGTAATTGCATACAAGAATTATGGTATAACCAGTTGTGGTATAACCAAAGAGAAGCATGCCAACTAAACCTCTGTGCATTTCTATACTCATATTAAATGTGTGATTTCTCCTGTAAAATGCTATTTCTTGTGTCTTGATTTCTCATAAAAACTATTAAATATTTAAACGAATTAAATGATTTTTAATGGGTTTATTTTAGTTTCAAATTAATTTGTCAATATTAAGTTTCCAAAGAAAAAAGTAAATTATTTAAATTAATTTAAAATACTTTATGCATGTACACTACTTTGCAAATGTTTGGACCATTATGATTTCTTTTCTGAAACTTACTGTTATTTATCAAGGGCGCATTAATTTGATCAAAAGTGGCAGTAAAGACATTGATAATGTTACAAAATATTTCAATTTCAAATAAATGCTGTTCTTTTGAATATATTTATTTTTTCATCAAAAAATTCTGGGAAAAGTATCATGGTTTCTTCAATAATTTTAGCAGGACATCTGTTTTTAACATTGATAATAATAAAAAAAATGAGCATCAAATCAGCATATTAGAATGATTTCTGAAGGATCATGTGAAACTGAAGACTGGAGTAATGATGCTACAAATTCAGCTTTGCATCACAGGAAAAAAATACACTTTAAAATATTTAAAAAACAGTTATTTTAAATTGTAATAATATTTCACAATATTACTGTTTTTACTGTATTTTTGTTCAAATAAACACATCCTTGGTGAGCATATTACTCAAAAACAAAGTTTTTACTGACCCGAAACTTTTGAATGTTAGTGTACTTAATGCTACGTGTAAATAAATATGACAAAATACAGTATAGATTTTTAAACATAAATATCCTTTACATTTGTAAATGCAAAAATTAAAAAAGGGCACAGCGATTTTTAAGATAATTACATATTTTTTTTTCATCAAAAAATTCTGGGAAAAGTATCATGGTTTCTTCAATAATTTTAGCAGGACATCTGTTTTTAACATTGATAATAATAATAAAAAATGAGCATCAAATCAGCATATTAGAATGATTTCTGAAGGATCATGTGAAACTGAAGACTGGAGTAATGATGCTACAAATTCAGCTTTGCATCACAGGAAAAAAATACACTTTAAAATATTTAAAAAACAGTTATTTTAAATTGTAATAATATTTCACAATATTACTGTTTTTACTGTATTTTTGTTCAAATAAACACATCCTTGGTGAGCATATTACTCAAAAACAAAGTTTTTACTGACCCGAAACTTTTGAATGTTAGTGTACTTAATGCTACGTGTAAATAAATATGACAAAATACAGTATAGATTTTTAAACATAAATATCCTTTACATTTGTAAATGCAAAAATTAAAAAAGGGCACAGCGATTTTTAAGATAATTACATTTAATATTTTTCAGCAACACACTTTTTAATTAACCGTTCAATAAAATGATTCATAAAAATGTCACCGGACATTCTGCACATACTATTTTAGTATCAAACTTGCGGTTCCTGAAAATAACCACAAAAAACTTCGGTAACACTTTATTTCGATAGTCCACTTTAGACATTCTATTAGGAGTAAGTAACTTTGCAACTACATGTCAACTAGCAGTTAGTAGAGTATTAGTAGACTGTCTGCTTAATATCTTCTAACACTTTCTTTGTCAACTTATTCTACAAACCCTAAACCTACCCTAACAGTCTACTCTGAGAGTTAGTAGACATGTAGTTGCAAATTAATGAGAGTTAGTTGACATGTAGTTGACATGTAGTTACAAAGTTACTTATAGTTAGTAGAATATCTAAAGTGGACTATCGAAATAAAGTGTAATAAAAACTTCCTCTCTCATGAAGAAATTTGAATCGATATACTGCAATCAATACAAGGATCATATTGCTGACAAGCATGAAATATATTCTGTCATTGTACAATATCAATAATTAAGTGAGCCAAAAAAACAAGACAGAGTGTCTCTTTTTCTGCGTCTTTATGTGTCTGCTAGGTCACAGTAGTATGCGTGTGTGTGTATGTGAAGTACATCCCTTATGACCAATACGACATGGCTTTTCCTTTTTATTACATTCCTCTATATGCACAATCATGTAATTATCAGAATATAACCAAACTCCAATCACACACAGGTGCAAGAAAGCAGGCGGAACGGCGAACAAATAAAACAACCCATCAGCTACACAGAATAATGTAACACAACACAATGCAACATGACCCCACACCTCACCAACACACCCTGACGTTTTAATCAGACAGGATGTGACCACGAGAAAATGTATCCATGTGGATTTATACCCTAAACAGTGATATTTGCAAGTCTTAGTCTTGTTTTATTCCCCAAAAATGAGCATTGTAAGAGTTTGGCACAAAGCAAATGCTGAGAGGCTGATGGTGTATTTCTGGACAGCGCCGGCTGTCCTTTGCACATTTGTGTAAGTTACACAGTTGACAATCACCAATCACCATTAGGCATTTGTATGTGCAAAGCCAGAGGGAAATCCCTTTATGGCTTTGACTAAATTAGACTGAGCATGTGCATTTCTTCAAGGTCTCAAATTCATATCTGCTGTGGTATTATTTACAGCTTGAAGTTCTCCACAATTTTGGTCTGTTCTTCTAAACAGCCCCTTTAGTTCAAAGAAAACATTCTGTTACAGTTTAAAGTAAGTTTTCTGCTATTGCATGCAATTGTCGTTTTAAGAGAAATGTCCTTAGCTTTAAAGTGTCAAAACGAAATGCAATAATTCCGTTGCTGAGATGTAGTAGAAAGGAAAAACTGTGCATTCCAATCATTTTACAAGATGCCTCGACAGCCGAATCATACGCGAGTTGTTTAAACACATGAAACGAAATCAAGATACAGGACAGATGTTTTGAAAAGCCACATTTAAGCTTTGTCACAAAACTGTCATATTTTTTTTAAATGACGGAAGGGCATATCCATTATACAAAGTGTAGCGGGCACAATTTAGTGTAGCCAAACATACGGAAATATTTAACAGCCAATTGCTGCCAATTAACTTTGATCAAGATGAGTGCGATTGGAATCTCCCTGTCACTCGAATGTCTTGGGCAGCACAAACATTTTCTTTCTCCCTGGTTCTCGTGGCAGGAAAAGCAGAGCAAGGCCATTGACTAATGAGACTTGGCAGGCTCGCAACAGTTCTCCTCACACTTAAGTATCAAACAAAACATTTCCTCCTCCGCGGGGTCAGCCACGAGCAGGACACAGAGGAAAATCAATGGGTCAGTGGTGTCGGGTTCTGGGGATGAGGGAAAGCGGCTCGCCAGTGGTGTCTGGGCCCGGGTGGGTTCAGTGGGCTTGGTTGGATCTGGTCCACAAAGTCAGCTACTTAAAAGCATGGTTTAGTCAAAAATGAAAACTAAAATAATATATTTCACGGCATTCACTGGATGCATGTTAGCAAGTTAAAATTATGCTTATAATCAGTTCTCATGAGTGCAGGAAGTCATCAACCTGATACTTCAATGTTAAGTATGTTTTCTGAGCTATTAAAAGAGTTGTGGAGTCTCTCAGACTGAGAATAAGAACATGAGGGTTTATGAAAAAAGTGATCAATAATTTCACAGTTTATATACACTATTAAGTTGTAACTTTTAATTATAAAAGAAGCTTTTAAATATATTGCCTAATCAAAAATAGGTTCTTTCTTTGTTAAGTGCTTCTCCAACACGTCTGAATAGTCCTCCCCTCCCATCTATTTTGAGCCTGCCAGTCAGTGGACTTAATATAAACACCTGCGTAAGTATCTGACAGTTAATAAAAGCAGGTTTGGTGGTGAGAGGTATGCAAAGTGCACTTCTCTGGCCCGATGAATCCTCTCCAATTAAATCTAAACAATCATTCAGCGGGAGAGTTAAGAATACAAGCAGGCCGGAGTGCCAGAGGGTCTTCTGCTCTCGCTACCACCTGTCCCCAAACATCAGCGCCACCCGAAGGGCGCCAAGTCCTCCCCTCCGAAACCCCCTCACCCCACAAGCTTTCCCTCCAGGGCTGATGGCCACACAGCTGGCCCGAACCATCAGCTTTATGGGAGCGAGCTGCCCTTATGCCAATTAGGATAACTGATAACCACAGCAGTGAGTGCTCCAACACGGCTCTATTTATAGAGCTCTTCCTCAACGGTTTCGCTGGAAGAAATGCATTTTGCTGGGTTTTCTTACTGTTTATGTCATCTAGTCCTCATATCGGAGAAACGTGAAGCACCTTGGTTTTTAATGTAAGGGTTTGAGATGAGTGTGCTGATATGATTTAAGAGAGCATTATGCGGTTTGCGATGTTGCAGGGTAGATGGGATAAGCATATTTCTGGTGGAAGGGCAACGTGTAATCAGATTTCGACAGCAGAGAGGAGGACAAAGAACGATTTAGCGCTTAAGAAACATTTCTTATTATTTTCAGTGTTGAAAACAGTTGTGCAGCCTAATATTTTTGTGGAAACCATGATACTTTTTTCCCTCAGAATTCTTTCATTCTAATATGCTGAAACCATGATACTTTTTTATTTATTTCTTTATTTTTATTATAATTTTTTTTTCTAATATGCTGATTTGGTGCTCAATTATTTTCAGTGTTGAAAACAGTTGTGCAGCCTAATATTTTTGTGGGGAAACAGATACGCTACTATTCAAAGGTTTGGGGAAAGTCCAATAAAAAAAAAAGAAGAAGAAATTAATACTTTCATTCAGAAAAGATGCATTAAATTTCTGGCAAACTTTTGGCTGGCAGTGTGAAAGTAAGAAAAAGTACTGTATGATTGTAGTATTTATATTGAATTATATAGGAAATTTAGACAGTTACAATACATATCCGCTAGGGGGCAGACATTGATTTCCTTTTCAATCTGCGCTTAAAGGGATACTCCACCCTAAAATGAAAATTTAGTCATTAATCTCTTACCCCCATGTCGTTCCAAACCCGTAAAATCTTCGTTCGTCTTCGGAACACAAATTAAGATATTTTTGATGGAATCTGAGAGCTCTCTGACCCTCCATAGACAGCAAGGATATTACCACGATCAACGCACAGAAAC
>NW_015505301.1:1395913-1422598 GCF_001515645.1 Sinocyclocheilus grahami
CCCGTAACAAAATATATATATATATATATATATATATATATATATATATATATACATAATGAAAATTAAATGTATTCATTATATATACATATAAAGATACATTTATGTTTGGTTTACGCCATATGCACATACATTTTTCCATATTTACTTTATACAAGTTATATTTAATTAAAAATATTTTATATTTAATAATTTATAAAATGCTTCATATTATATTACATATAATAATACATATAATTGTATAATATAATAATACATATTTATTAGAAACATAAAATATGAATATATAAATGGCTGACACTTTCATAGATTTTCTATATTATATATTTTCCCATAATTACTTTGGATAATATATACATATTTAACATTTAGATATGAATTGATAGATGATACTATAGATAGATATATGGATGGATGGATGGATGTATAGATGGATAGATCTAGACCCCTGAAGCAGGGCTTAATTTTACACTCCGTAGGCAGTAAAACCCAATCTTAGATGCGTTATGAGTTGAAATGAGCTTGAGGTCAAGGTGTCATCATAAATATATCACTGTCCACATACCTCAGAGCGAAGATCATCTTTCTACACATTACTACTGATGCATTTCACCCGCATTTCCCCCAAACAATCTTCTCACATCAGATAAAGCATTTTCCAACAATTTGTGAAAGGCTGAAGTTGGGAATTTAATAGAAACTTCTAGAAACAGGAAGATGCACATTTTCCTACACAAAACAGCTTTAGCGAGTGATGTTTAAACCTGTGCACTGGCAGTAATCAAAATGGATTACTCACTTCAAATATAATGGACTCTTTTTTAAAATGTATTCAATGTATTCAGTTTCCACCGTAATGCAATACTGGCAGTAATGGCGATCTCGTGTTGTGTTTGAGCTGACACAAAGATGGGAGCGACTGCTCTCTAAATTGTTAATGAATCATTTGCAGAGTGTTTTTCTCTTTAACACCTAGTCAGCACTCATTAAGGAAGCTCATTACAAAATTACACCTTTTCATGATTACAGACTTGTCTTTGCACATACAGTATATATATACATATATACATATATATATATATACATATATATATATACTTTTTTCCCTCAGAATTCTTTCATTCTAATATGCTGAAACCATGATACTTTTTTATTTATTTCTTTATTTTTATTATAATTTTTTTTTCTAATATGCTGATTTGGTGCTCAATTATTTTCAGTGTTGAAAACAGTTGTGCAGCCTAATATTTTTGTGGGGAAACATGATCATTTTTTTCAGAATTCTTTCATTCTAATTTGCTGAAACCTTAATACTTTTAAATTTTGTTTTATTTATTTTTTATTTACAATAGGCCCTATTAAACAGTTTTTTTTCCAGGTTTCTTTGGTAAATAAAAAAGGTTCAAACGAACAGCATTTATTTAAAATATTAATATTTTGTAACATTATAAATATCTTTACTGTCAATTTGTATCCATTTAATGTATACATGCTGAATAAAAGTAGTAATTTCTTTAAAAAAAAAAAAAAATATATATATATATATATATATATAATCTTACTGACTCCAAACCTTTGAACATTAGTGTAGGTGAAACTGAAATAGCCATCATTTTGTGTTGAGACTTTCAGTGTAAGTAATAATAGAAAACTTGAAATTAATCTCTCAAATTAATTTCTAATCCATCTAATTCTCCCATTAAATTATTTAAGTACTGTATGTTCCTCTGACCAATCAAAACCCAGTAGACAGAAATTAAGTGTGAAACGTGACTTTTCCATAGTAACAACTGAAACTTCAGATTGGGTTCTGTTTGAACCTATAAGGAAACACACACACACTTAAAATTGGTTAGGACCTTAAAATCAGACGTGGCTGCACCGACGGCTCAGTTTAAGTGTGTGTGTGTGTGTGTGTGTGTGTGTGAGAGACTGGACACGGCTGACGCGCTCTCAGAGTTTCGCTTCTTTACCCAGCATGCTCAGCTGAGATAAAGTAAATAAACAGTGCAGGGTCGAGGGCCAGGGCTCCCTCACCCTTAAAACAAAACACCACCCCCATCAAACACCCTGACTGAGGAACAAAGAGAACAAACCAGCCGCCGGGCCCCGTTCCACTGACATCTGAGCGCTGCTGTCATCTACACTCACCACAAAGAAAAAACCCTTCAAGAAGCTCAGCCAAAAAATGCCAAGTCTGTGATTTATTCCTTCAAACAAGGAAACAGCTTTCTACATTCTTCAGACACAAAGAGGGTTTAAAAACACACGCATGTTGAACTCAGATTTAGGGCTATTTTGTGAAATTATAATTTGGTGAATTGAACCAACGGTTGGTTGAGTGAGTTAAATAAAGGCATGAGATCACTGACCAAGCCTGAGAATTGCAGATCAACGTATTTCCCAAATTGTTTGTTTTGAAAGTTCAAATATAGCTTATGACGGTTTATATAAAATAACAAATACAACAACCGCAGAAGTAAACTAGTTCTTATTGCATGTTCATAACCCTTTTGAACCTGCTAAATTTGGCATTATGCCTTAATTAAATTATCTCATAAATAAAAGCAAAAATGTTATCCACTCTCACACAAAAATATAATTTACACATATATTTTAATACACATTTTGTTTAAATAAAATAATTGTATATACACTACCCAAACGTTTGGGGACAGTAAGAAATGTATACTTTTATTCAGCAAGCATGCATTAAATGCATTAAATGCATCAAAAGTGACCATAAGACATTACAAATGATTTATATTTCAAATAAATCTGTTTCTGTCAAACTTTCTATTAATATAATAACTCTTAAAATAACATGTATAATGGCTTCCACAAAATATTAAGCAGCACAACTGTTTTCAAAATTGATGATAATAAAAAGGTTTTTTGAGCTGCAAATCAACATATTACAATGATTTTCAGTAATGATGCTGAAAATTCTAATCTAACTATTTTAAAATGTATTAAAATAAAAAAATATATTTTAAATTGTAGCAATATTTCACAATATTGTGTATGATCAAATAAATGCAGATTCCTTTTAAATATATATATAATATATATAGGAACTGTTTGCCTTTATTTATACGGTAGTATATATATAACTCTAAAACTAAAGACAATGTTTCTCAACTTTGATCAACTTTGCTATAATACATGAACCCCACTCAAAGGTCAGTTAATGCAAACATTTAATTAAGCTTAACAATGAACCATTTCTGAAGGACAAAAAACCCTTAAGAATGTCAATGGACATTCTCGGTGGCCTGTTCCAGCCACATAACTCAGACAGCTGCAGGCCGAGCTGAATGTCTGCGAGGCCTCGACGATCTTATTAAAAAAAGAAACAATTACACTGAACTCTGAGTTCCTCGAAGCTGGACGGTGTACCCAAACAGACCCTCTTTCTGTGCATTTTTCTAAACTTTGCAACAATATTTGCCTGTGTTTGCATTTAAAATACATCACTTACCCTTCCGAATCTGTTGGCGTAAGATCCCGTGAGCAAGGAATGGAAAACGATGATTGTTTCATCCAAGTCCCAAATGAACACGCGCTGAGAAAAGAAAGAGCAAAATCAATGGCTCACTCAGCATGCAAGATGATCTGATTGTCAATAAGAAGGGAGCATAGATTAATGCGCCCTGGGATCAGTAGATATTCAGCACTGATGGTCACCATAGCACCCCGCAACTGCGGGAAGAACCACCACTGGACAATCCATCTCCTGCCCCCGATGCATTAACACAATCGATACCAACAAACTAATTAACTAGATTTGTTAACATGCTATGATGTCAGCTTGCTAATGGGGCCCAAAACCTTCCAGAGATTCAGGTCATGTTAATGAAAAGACCATGACCTGTATATCTCAAATATGATTGAGATAGAAATAATATACTTCTAAATATACTAATGCTGTCAAATGATTAATCGCGATTAATCGCATCCAAAATATTTTTTTTGTTTACATAATATTTGTATGTGTACTGTGTATATTTAACATGTATATATAAATACACACACATACAGCATATATTTTGAAAAAAATGACATATTTACATGTATATATTTATATTAATATAATTTATACTATATATAAATATATTTAATATATAAAAGTAACACATTTTTTTCTTAAATATATGCATGCATGTGTGTGTATTTATATATACATAATCAATATACATAATAAAATAATTGTATATACACTACCCAAACGTTTGGGGACAGTAAGAAATTTATACTTTTATTCAGCAAGCATGCATTAAATGCATCAAAAGTGACCATAAGACATTACAAATGATTTATATTTCAAATAAATCTGTTTCTGTCAAACTTTCTATTAATATAATAACTCTTAAAATAACATGTATAATGGCTTCCACAAAATATTAAGCAGCACAACTGTTTTCAAAATTGATGATAATAAAAAGGTTTTTTGAGCTGCAAATCAACATATTACAATGATTTTCAGTAATGATGCTGAAAATTCTAATCTAACTATTTTAATGCATGTGTGTGTATTTATATATACATAATCAATATACTCAGTACACACACATATACTATGTAAACAAAAATGTTTGGATGCGATTAATCGCGATTAATCGTTCGACAGCTCTAAAATATACTTCTTGGTGTAGAAACAATTTTCACACATATAACACATTGAATTAAATGTAAAATGTAGAAGTAGAAATAGTAGCACAATTGAAATTGTATTTTCTTTATTATCTTTGTAAAAATGTAAATAAATAAATAAATACTTTTTATAAATAAATAAAAAAATTTTTTGAACCCAGTGAGTCAATATACTGGCAATTTTTAGTAAATCTGCTTTTTGCAAAATGTAACAATGCAAGAAAACTATTTACAAGAGATTTAAGTCTGTTTTTGTCCCCCAGCTTTCATGTCAAAACATGTGACATGCACACAAAATAAACTGACAGAGCGCCGATTTAGGCTTTTGCATGCTAAGCGTGCAAAACATGCAAAACAAAGCTTTCACCAAAAAAAACTCTGTTTAGGGCATTTACATGTTTTAACATTTAAAATTGAGCATGGAAACACACTCTTAAACATGTAAATGCATTGTTTTTAAGGTAAAGCAGCGAATAGAATGGACAATTCTAGATAATCAAAAGTATCTTAATAGTAATTAATGCATTGCTGCGATTCCAGCTAGATACATTGACAGAGCGGCAGCGTTCCAATACCTCAAGGTCAGAGTCGGGAGGTGGGGATGGGTTATTGTTCCTCCTTCCCCGGCCACGTGACTTTCCATCTGAAGCCCGACGCAATCGATCTGAATCTGAATCTTTAATGGGGGTTGATGGACTCTGGATTGTACTGTACTCTCCTGCAGGAGAAAAAAGAAAGGCAAAAAGTATATCAAAAGAGGAAAATAAAAAAGACTTTCACCTTCACATTGTGGCTGGATCCGTTTACCTCATCTAGTGTTCAGTACTGTAGCTGCTGCCCACATGCTCTAATATCACGCTGTTTATCTGATCTCCTTATACCCTAGATACCATTTAAGCCTTAGTAATGGCAGTGAGGGTGTTATGCACCATACCATCCTTCCCTAATTACATGACAAGGCAAAGGTAAGAAAATTTGGGTCATTGGAGGAGCAAAAATAGACTAAACAACTGGCAATATCAACCATTTTCCTGAACACAAAATGATAAGAGCACATATTATTTTAACACATTTTAAGTTGAATTAATTTCTATGGAGACTGGAACACGAGAGCACCCAAACAGAAGTTAGAATCCATCATGGCGGCACTCATCGTTTACTCTGGAAAAAAGGTGGATAGTATCAAATACAGTATGAGGATATCAACTTCTTGTTTATAGAACTAAGCAATATCTAGCTGATGCAGATAAGATGATAATTATTTTCACATTATGGCCGATAATCGATAAATGGCACAAATTAAGAACAATAATACATGGATATAAACAATCATAATCTATTAATATTAGATTAATATTCATATTTGATATTAACATTCTAAACTATTTTTTTAAGTTAAAAAATAAAACAAAAAATTACTTTACATGCTAAGCATCACTATAATGCATACGCATACATTACACACTCAGGTTAGTCTTTGAAAATGCTAATAAAAATCTTATAAATTGTATAGATAATTGTACACATTTATATTTATTAAAAACACTAATTGTTATAAATATACAAAGTAAATAATAAATACAAATTATTTAGACATTTTCTTTTCAATTGATTTTTAATAAATGAATAATTTAAAAATTACATTTATATACTTTAGAATACTTCTATAAAATATAAATATTTCAAACAATTTATATCATTTCTGAGATTTTTATTATAATTTTTAAAGATTAACTTTGAGCGAGTGTTAGATGACAGCAAGATAATCTAAATGTAAAGAATGCTGGAAATTATGCACACTCAACTGATATTTCTAAAAAGAATTCACTAATTAGTCTGATAACCAATATTGTACCAGTATATATTGTGTTGAATCACTAAAAATATACTGGTAATTTTCTTTAACATTAACTTTAGAGACATTTCCTTGAATCCTAAAATATAGCACACTGCAATACGTAATTCAAAATCTGGGTAAAAAAAAAATCAATACAGAAAATTGCACATTGGGACATTTTCGAGTGCACCACCAGGGTTTAGTATTGCAAAATTAGCCAATCACGTTTTGTCTTTACAGCAACTTGTTGTATGACCTCCATAACTTTTTTTTTTTTTTTTACTCAAACCGAGCTTTCTTACCTGCCGGTTGCTCTGAGAGGGGCTGGCTGGTGACCCCTGATGGAGGTTCCTGTAGGGTGTAGGTGGCAGTGGTGGAGGGTGTGGTGGGGCTCGTGTTGTTACTGGTCATGTATGGAGAAGTGTAAGGGCTACTGTTGTAATACTGCGCATACTGACTCTGGCCAAAAGCTGGGTAGGAGGGGTAGTCCTGCAGAAAGACATCAATGCGGTAATGTGAGATAGCCGCACGCAACGCTGCTACTTTACAGCACAGATTCCAAAACGTAAATATGAACATATGTCTCCTATGCACTACATCTGGACAGCGATCTGTCTTCACTCTTTTTTCCTCCACTCATGGCATAATTCATACGCGAAAAGAGCAAGAGGTAATCCTTGCGTACAGTGGTCGAGACATTTAGAGTGATTCATATCATGTGAGTAATATGTGAGCGTACACATGTTTTATAAAGGCTTACAGGAGGAAGGAAAAAATACTGGGAGCATGTGCCAAATGGAGAAAATTAGATTTCAACAGACTAGATAGTGAGGGATAGAAATTCGATTACAGCTACCTGTTGTGTACTATTGAATCCAGTTGAGTTTGTGAGGGAATTGCTTCCAGCGTACAGCCCTGAAGTTGTTGTAAAACTGCCTCCTATGAGAGAAAGAGACAAAAGATCAAATCAAATGAGGCTTTGTTTGCAACTGATGCAATTCTGAGGACGATAAGTGTAATATAACCTTCAAAATAAATGACATTTTTAAATTGAAGATGGGGGTCGAGTCAAGCAAGGCCTAAAACACCTCAAAGGCATTTAAGACAAAGCCTTGCTGGTACTATAGGGGCATGAGGGATTGTGTGTGTGTGTGTGTGTGTTGGTGGGTGGGATATAACAGTGAC
The DNA here is from genome assembly GCF_001515645.1 of Sinocyclocheilus grahami. Classification (NCBI taxonomy): domain Eukaryota; kingdom Metazoa; phylum Chordata; class Actinopteri; order Cypriniformes; family Cyprinidae; genus Sinocyclocheilus; species Sinocyclocheilus grahami. Next base: position 1,403,589 of record NW_015505301.1, read on the forward strand.
TCTATCTTTTCTTTCTCCATATCAGTGATTGGATCTTGGCCGATGGTCGGAAAGAAAGAGGAAAGGGGGTTGGGTCTATTATTTCATCCATCGCTACCTTTACAATGACAGACACATGGCCACTGTTGGGAATGAGGGGGAGGGAGTTTTACCTGACATCCTGCCTCATTGAATATGTATATCTGTCTTCTTTTCAAGCTGCTCAAAGAAGCACCTTCTGGGTAATTAAATCTCTCAATAATGACTTAATAACATACATGACATGAGTTATAGGGGCGAGACAGCCTGGAGGTAAGCTGCGTTTTGAGGTGCTTCTTGGAGTCACGGTGCTCAAATCAAATTGGAATTCTCACGCGGACTGAAAAACTGGTGTAGAAGAATATTCTGGGTGCAGTACAAGTTGAGCTCAATCAACAGAAATTTATTTCGATTTTCTTTAAAAAAAAGCAAAAGTCTGTTTTACAGTGAGACACATAGAATTGAGGTCAATTGGATCAATTTATTCAAAGCTTTTATCATTTATTATATTTTTATTTGTATTTGTTATATAATATTTATCACATTTTATTTCACTTTATATTTATTTTGAATTTATATTTATTGATATATTATTTACATTTAAGTTTTAGTTTTAGTAATTTTAGTATTTCATATTAAGCTATATTTATTTCAGCTAGTTGCCAAGGCAAAAATTCTAATAAAAAAAAAATGTATGTCAGTTTATTTAAGAAAATGTTTTAATAGTGTCTTTTTAACTAGTGTTAGTTTCTGTTTTAGTAAACTATAACAACACTTCCGTAGAAATGATGAAAGCAACTGCACAGCTGAAATAATATACAAGTTTCAATAGAAAATTTACTTTTAAGAAAAAGTACTTTTATAAACTTAAAAACTTTAAATTTCAACTTTGAAATCCTCAAAAAAATTGACCCCATTCATTTCCATTGTAAGTGCCTCAGCGTGACCTAGATTTGTGCTTTTTTAAGGAAAATGAGGGACTAGTCAAAACTACTTTTTGTGATAATCAACATTATGCCACAAATGCTGCAGATTGAGCTTAACATGTATAGAATGCATAATATTCTTCTAAATCAGTTTTAGCACATTTTCCCAGAATTGTTCTTACGCTAACATAACCAGGAAATCAACTAATGAACAGCTGTAATACCTGCTGCTAAAAGTTGTGGGTAGCCCTGGAATCATCAATTATACAACACTCTCAACACAAAATGGGCACAACATTAACTCAATGTCTTTACATAAAAGGGTAACTGGACATTTGTTCAGCAAAAAAACAGAAGCAAAGTCTTTCATCTTCTGGTGTTCAGGAAAATGAGGCCCCTCAGACTGTAACAAACATACAACAGCTTTAAGTGTGGACTAATGTCTGGCTCCACAAGCAAGTTTGTTTCTTTTTCTTGTTTTTTATCTCTTGTTTTTAAAGAACAGCAAGAGGTGCTCTAAAAGCTGTTGACTTCCTCCCCAGACTTGAGCCGTCACATAAAGTGAGACACATGAATCTCCCAATGCACAACAAATTAGCTAAATCCACAGTTCAAAAAGTCATAAAAGCCAGGACTCGTAGGAAAGCAGTTGACTCCAGAGAGAGTCCGGAGCCACATAAAAGCCAAGCATGACCCCCTCCGGTCCCAAAAGAATGACTCCAAGCTGGGGAGAGGCCTGGTTTTTCCCAGGGGCAAAAACTCCTCCGTTCCTCCCCCTCTCCGCTCTGTCTTGCTCCAGTTAGTTCACTCAAGACGAGACACTGGCTCTCCTTATGGCCTCTCCAATTGGGAGTCCATTTGCTGTGCTTGATCAGTCCTCTTGCCATGGGCTATGTCTATCATCAGTGCACAATATTTGTAGCAGAAGTTTTGTAGGCCTCTCTAGAGAGCAAGCGATCAAGTCCAGATGGGCTTCTTTAAAAAGTAGTCTGCTGCTCCTCTCACACGGTGTGCAGAATGGAGGGAGGCCCAATTGTTGCTGTAATTATCATATACTTTGAGTGAAAATCAGTGAGAGAAGCCGCTCTATGGCTCCACTCATGCTTTAGAGCCATTATGGTTATGGAAAAGGAAGCGAAGCTCAAACAGGTGTGAAAGTGGAAAATTAATTCCTAATTTATACTTGGATGTACTGAGTGAAATCAAGTGGCCATCAAGAAGTCTTACAATTCATTGGGACATTGGCATAGAGCGATTCAAATTTCCACTAAGATAGATAGATAGATATAGATAGATAGATATATTTAACTTAGATCATTTTTATTTGTATTTTAATTAACTGAAAATATTTATCTGTATTAAAGTTCATGTTCAAATAAAATAAAATGAACTATATACTGTATATTATATATAATTATTAATGAAGCAAATTAAGTCACCACAATTTATCAAATATATAAATATTTGCTGAGAAATCTCCCCTTCCAAAAAGGAAATTATATATATAAAAAAATGTTTTTGGCAGACCAGCAAATAACTCATTTGACATTACAAAAAGTGGCTCTAGAAATCAATATATTATTTATTTTTTGAAATTTCAATATAACTGAACAAAAGCCCGACTATAACAAAACTATTTTGTTCAATTTATGATAACCCAACAATCTGTGATGACATTTCAAGCCAGGAAGGTCCTTCTGTGTTACATTTCTGGATCATGATCAGAGAAAGCCAGCGCCGTTCCATTAGACATGAAAGAGCAGGGTTAAAACATTAATTTAATTGTATTCCCTCTGACAGCTGGGTGCAGGCTCACTCTACTAGGGTTATGGGACAGCAGTTGGTCATATAGATGGGGGGTCTACATTTGGCTACCGTGTTGAGTCTCTTCCTCTGAGTCCAGACCTGCCTAATCGATGAGGCACCGAGAGGAAGCCAATAGAGACAGACTGGCCTGGTTAATGGTCATCTGTCATCTGCTCTTGCAGTTAGTGGTTAATGTGTTTATGGCTGCATGGGCTTTGAAAGGAAGACTGAAGGCACTTCAGTTTCTGACTTACAAAAAACTCAATGCAGTGTCGTTGTGAAAGGACAGTTAAATAGATATTTCATGCTACAAATGGAAATTCTATCATTATTTACTTGCCATCATGTAATTCCAAACCTGTATGTATTTATTTTTGGTAAAAAAAAGTTTGACAGAGATGCTCACCATGAACTGTCCCATTTTTTGGAAAATAACTGTGTGAAGATGATCTCCTTTTGTTTTCCAACAAGTTTGGAGTGACATGATGGTTAAAATTGTTTTGGGTGAACTATATCTTCAAGGACCATTCTTGCCAAATTTTGGCACAAACATTTCTAAATTCACAGCAAAATATTAAAATGAAACAATGCATTTCTCCAAAATATCCTACTGTGATAAACATTAATTGGCTTTTACTTGATGTCAATGTTGATTTTGTATCATCTGGAGGCTAAACAAGGTCCTTTAGGTGTAATTTTTTTTAAATTAAAATTTGGTATCAAACACCATTGGATGCATTCTTTGGGTTCTATACTTTCATGACATTTAGTTTCATTGGACTTGAACGGTGTGAACAGGCCTTTAAACTTCTGCGGTTGGGACAGGGTAACACTTACAACCCTGGTGTTGAGGCAGCATCTGCAGAAGCAGAACGTTTCTACTTATGAGGCATGGAAAAGAAGCTTCAACAGACCACATATGTCACATTATTTATTGTGAGATGCTCTGGAGAGCGTTCAGAAACGTGGAGATGTTTCTACTGTCACACATTATTTGGAGATTAGAGAGCTCAAACCGGTGCTAACTGTTGGAGGCTCGAAGGAAAACACTAGAGGGAGAAAGAGGGGAGAAAAGAAGGGCAGAAAAAGACTTCTGGTTTTGGAGTAGGGACAATGTCTAAAAAAAACAACAAAAAACAAACAACAAAAAACACTGGGTGGCAGAGAGTTTGCCTGATGCACGTTTGATTCCCAGTACGCAAGTGTGACTTCCATGAACTGACCTCAAAGATGAGAGTCACGGGAGTTCCTTCTAAAGCAAACAAACTTAAGAAAGTACATGACCGAACACAAAGGAGAAAAAGACTGGTCTTAAAGAGGAAAAAGGGATTTTTTTCCATCTGTGTTGGTTCTCTTCAGGCCTAATGCAAAAAAGACTGTGTCTAACTACAACCCAATACAACCATCTGCTCGGGGGTGTTATGAATTGGTCCGTGTCTGCCATTAATTGTGTCCTCCTTTGAAGGGGGCCAGAGAGGAATCACGGCTCTATTTTGTCACTCCACCGGGAAGAGCAGAAGAGGAAAAGAGTAGAGGGTGTTCCTGACCTTGCATCTGGTAACTGTAGGGTGCTTGTCCCGTCTGAGGCGTGGAGAAGCTGGAACTGTAGCTGAGGAAGCCGCTCTGGCCTGGAGACTGAGCCTGGGTCAGTCCGCCCTCTGTCTTGATGCCTGCCCACAATGGACCTAAATCAGTTAGTGACACCAGAGCAGCATGATGCACAATTCTCAGTGTTACTCCTTCCACGTCAATCGAGAATAAAAGATAACGGTGGCTTGTTTCGCACTGGGCCATGGTCCAAGCAACCTTTGCATTGAAGTGTTTGTGCCAAACTCAGAATGGACTTCCAAGAATTTGCTGGTTGGAGTTAAAACAAACCTGTTTTTTGATTAGATTGAATCAGGCCCAATGCAGGTTTGCATTTTGCTTCCACTCAAACAAACACGTGAACTCTTGGGAGCGTATTTCAAGATCGTTCTACCTAAACAACATTATTTGTGCGCATATTTTCACAAAGGTTTCATAACGTTCAAACCCCTGGAAAAACATTTCTAGCTTGAATTGGGCTCTCACAGTGTGTAGACGAGGGCTTGAAATCTTTATATCTCTCTTATCTGTCGAACAAGCAAAAATTAGTAACTGTCTAAAAGAGACACTGAGTCTGCAAATGCAAAACAAAAGGTCAGCAGAGTCCTAAGTTTCGATTGAAGGCGGGAAAAGGAGTGACTAAGGGCTGAGTTAAGCATTAGCCTAATCTTAGTGATCAGCACGTTGTTAGCTAAGATTTAGAATTTATCTTAAAGCTACATGCTAAGTATGAGACAAAAGGTGTGTTCCGATTGACAGGGTCCCTATGCAGTGTTCACTGCTCCCTACTCCCTATGCACGGGATATCCGTCGAAGTGGACTTCGCTGACAATAATCGTTCATTTGGAATGCCCTGGAACGTCATCAAAGAAAGGCAATGACAAGATCACGCAGATTATGATATAACATAAATATTGTAATTTATTTTACTTTCAAATTTAAATACATATAAAATACATATACAATTTTGTATCTAATAAATAAAGTCTAAATTTATATGTTTATTATACTTGTGCCATTTGCAGTACCCTTCGAACTGAACATGTTCACTCCCTTTGGGTTGGAATCTCACTTAAGATGGCGGAATACCCTGTGAAGTCCACTTCGCAGTCCACTTACTGTCGAATGGAACGCACCTAAAATGCTACAAATGCTAAATGCTAAAATTAAACGGCATCTCATTTGATGACTTGTAATTGAATTAAATGCATTAGAAGGACCAAAAAACATTAAATACTGGCCACAATTGTCAAAAAATAAGGAAATATCCAAAAAGTGAGAAACACCTCACAAAACCCGCTCATGAATATTACTTAAGTAATGTTTGCCCAGTAGAAATATTTTATGAAATGCAGGTGAGCAAGACGAATCTTATAAAATGATTATTTGCCAAAAATGTTTTTAATATTATTCCTAAATAATAATAATAATAATTCAAATGTTTATAAAGCTGTCTACATTTCCATCACTGTTAGTAAATAAATAAATAAATACATTTGAAAAATGACCAAAAAAATTCTATAACATTTAACCCAACCATTCTAAAACGTTAAAAAAATTCTAAAACATTCTAAATGTTAAAAAACTTATTTTTTAAATGAAGAGTCCTTTTTTTAAATAATACAAATACATTTAGTTTAATACTATGGCAGACAATATAGTAAATGTTTCATAAGTATGGGAGTTCATCTGCTTGAGTGAAAAGCAAAGCACAATCTGAATTGCAAAGCTTTAAAGCATAGAAAAGGACGAACTGAGTCAGTTACCATAGGCTGGAATCCCATAGGGCTGGCCTGGCTGAGGGTATGTGCCATAGGCAGCAGACTGCTGCATTCCTGTGGTGTATTGCGTCTGTCCGTACGCGGCCATATTTTGGGCGGAAGGAGTCGGAAGAATGTGTGGATAGGGTCTGCTATTTGAGAGCAAAGTAAGAGAAAAGGGAGACATGTATTTTTACCCAAAAGCCCATATCGAAAAATTTTTTCTCAAAGACTAATTCTCTGTGATTCTGCTACTTAATCATAAATATTTGGCCAAGCTGTGAAACAGAGAAAAATCTAGCCATTAAGCAGCTGATATACATTGCGAAAGAAAAATAAATCACGAGGAACATTTTTGCAAGATAATAATTACAACAGATTTTGGAGTACGCAAGCTGCAGACATCAATGAAAACAAAGCAGCCGGAGAGTCCAGAATCTGGCAGAAGGATCTAATTAAAGGCCCAAATGAAGTTGGATGCAGCTTATTTTTTTAAAGAAAAATAAAAGAAGCCTTACTTGGAAGGGTAAATCTGGGGAGAGAACTGGTGAGTTTGTCTTGGGCTGAAGCCACTGGTTCCAATGCCTGTGGTGAGTTAAAAAGAAAAGAGGCAAGCACATATTCAAACATAAAAAAATAAGGTAAATATTATTCTTTGCCAACAGAACTTCTGGAATCCAAGGTAACAGTAATTACATTGCATTACACTATTTATTTCACTAACCTTATTTTAGGTTGAAAAATTAAGAGCAATAACGAAGGAAAATAATCAGGTAATATGGGAGCATTTTCTGCTGACTGTATACATAAAAACCTACACAGGATGGAAAGGCCTAGTGTCCACAAACACACACACACACAGAGCTGGGAATGATGTACGGCCGCACACACTGGAGGGTTTAAAGTAGACCGTACAATGACAAATCAGTGGGCCTGATTACAGGTAAGTAGTACACATAAGGAGCCTTCATTAGACACATACCGGCCCTGTGGTTCTCAGCCCTTAATGACAGTGTGGAGGGCCGTTCAGTTAACTCACACAAATACTACAGAGCAACATGAGATCTTTTGATGTGCCAGTGAATGCATGGCTTAAGTCTTGAAAATTGCACTCAAATTGTAGTGCCATTATAAAAGGTTATAATGGCACTACAATTTTTTGTTATATTGTTTGCAATTAAAATTATTATACAATTATTTTATATATTGTATATTTTTTCTTTATTATATATTTATTATTATTACTATTATTATTTTTTTATTACTACTATTAATAATGTGTAATATTATATGTTGGAATTTTTATTTTTAAAAATGCTATACTAAAACACTAACAATACTGTTCAATACAAATAGAATAGAATAGAATAGAATAGAATAGACTTTTTTTAACCTATGTATTACATCTTCGTTTAAAAAAATAATAACTATTACTAATACTATTACTAGGCTTACTAACTTACTATTGCTGTTTTTAGACTACTAAATATAAGCTTGGTCCTTTGTGAATTTCCATTTGTAGGGTTTGGATGTCTTTTCTTTAGGGTGCATGTATTACAGATATTGCGATTCTCTTGCCTCGCGTGTATAATTGGCTGTGACATCTAAAGTAAGGGTTAGTTAAGGAGCTCTTGCTCCATGTAACTGTATTCTTTGCGCCCTGAAACCGGGGCCTTTTCCCCACACTTCAGCACCTGGTCTGGACAAACACTGAACCTCTACACTACTGCATCCCCTGAGTATAAAACGGTCTCAAATGACTTCAATTCATTCATATTGTCAGAGATAGAAGTCCAAGCCATGATTTATATGAGTCTAACATAAAGGTATCAGGTACTTAGTCAAATAGGTAGGGAAATAAGATAAATTAGCAGGAATGTAATACTCCATGAAGAGTTCTCGCATTTGCTTAGTAAGTAATGTGAGGAGTCTATAACATGGAATAGACCTACCTAAATTTGTATGCTTAAGTTTGAAAATAGACCATTGAGAGTATAACGTTTTTGACACAAAGCAAGCGAGCTGGTTTTGTGACTCCAAAATATCTTAGTAATGGAGTACAAATTGGCATTTAATATCACTTTATGTCTCCCGTCTTATCAAACTTTATAAATTGTTGTGGTTTTGAACGGCATTTCATAATTTACGAGTCATGCATCTAAAACCCATAGGATGTGCGGGCCACCAGGATGGGGTGTCACTCGATTAGGGCCGAGAAGGGGGCTGGGAGGGTCATAACTCAATGCCTGTTGGCCTGGGAACTGAGACAGAGCCTCACGCTACTAGAGCTCCAGTCACAGAGCCACTTCCTGGGCCTCTGCTTATCAGTAACCCATCTGTGGGATCATCTCCGACCAGTCAGCTCTACAGCTTTGAGTGTGTGCGTGTGCGTGTCGTACCTGATCCTGAGAAGCTGTCTAGAGAGCCGTCTGCTACAGAGGTGGCGATTTCACTGCTGCTCATTGGCTCTGTTTTAACTGCAAGCAGAAGGAAAGCAGAGCATTTGTGACGCTGCACTGGTAAAGCCGGTTGCCAGTCACACTACAGGCAAATGCCTTTCTGCTTGTAAAATCAACAAACTTAATCTTAAAGTAATGCGTGAATTTAAAGCCTAGCCAAAAAGCAAACTTTTGTAACGTCAAAGTGCTCATCCAGATGGTTTTATTGCCTCACAATGTGGAAAGGATCATTAGGTGGTTGGGTATTGTAAGGGTGGCGTAATGAAGTGGGCTTCTATTGAGATAATAGAGCTTTCAGGTTTCGATAGCTCTATCCTGGCTAGCTCACAAGAGAGGCCTACAATTAAAGCTAATCTCTTCTACAAATAAAACAAGGACACTTCCCTTCCAATACACACAGCTCTTGTGTTGATTTAAGGGCAATAGCCATACTAAACATTATTATTTAAATGCATAAACCAATCTACTTCTGACAGAATGACATGTAAAAATCAAAGAGTAGAGAGTAGATAATTAAATATATAGTATAATAAATAAATAAATATATTTATTTATTTAAATGTATATATATATATATATATATATATATATATATATATATATATATATATATATATATATTGGACTATATATAGTTTGGAGTCAGTCCATTTTTTTTTTTTTGAAAGAAATTAATTACAAAAGATTCTGCTCTAAACGTATCACAAAACTATTGTGCAGCACAACTGCTTTCAACATTGATATTAATAAGAAAATATTCTTGCGCATCGAATCGGCATATCGGAATGATTTCTGAAAGATGGCTGAATTTGGAAGAAATGGCTGCTTAAAGTCCGGCTTTGCCATCACAGGAATTAATTAAGAAATATATAAATAATATAGAAAATATATTTAAAAAAAAAACAGTCAGTTTAAATTGTAATAATATTACAAAATATTACTGTATTATTTTTACTGTATTTTTGATGAAATAAATACATCCTTGGTGAGCATAGGAGACTTCTTTCAAAAACATTAAAAGTCTTACCAACTCCAAACTCTGAATGCTATATAACATACTCTTATTTATGTATTTATTAATTTATTTTAACATTGAAAACACTGAACTTTTATTTAATGCCAAACGATGTATTCTAAATATTATTAGTCACTTGTTTTCTTACCGGAAGGGTTTTATGTAGCATCAAGGGAAAACAGGCAAAAAAGGTGGAATTTAATGGCAGGAGTAAACTGTGGAATGCATGGACGTGCAGCATAATTGATATGTCAAGGCAATGCATGGTGTATAAAATGCGTTTGACCCAACCACTCGGAACTACAATGAGGGCAACCGGGAGACGATTTCACAGCATTTAGACAGGCCCGGATCTTTGAAATGAATCCATCTCTGTCTCAGGAGGGGGTGGGGTGGAGGTTTACATTTATGAAAACAAAATTCACAATGTGGGTACGGAGTCATGCCCACTGAAATCCCTCATGGCTGAGGTAGCCATCAGCTTGTCATGTCGAACATGTTGCAGCTATGCTCTCCCTCAAAGGAACACATGTCGATGGGGAGCGGTTTGAATATGTCCCAACGCTCCCCCCACCCCTCCTTCTCGAAGGGATATGGGAAAATAGTGGCACGGCACATGCAGAAACTAGTGCAGTCAAGTCTTATCACATACCACACATAACCATAAAACCGTCCTGCAGAACATCAAATAAAAAGCTAAATGCACATTACGCGTGCCCGCAGCTTTTTAACCATTCATTGACGGTCTGGAATCACAGCCAAAAAGTCTCAAACCATGCTTTCAACAGATTCACCATAACACAACACAGAATGCCAAACAAGAGTCCAAATGAAAGGCACAATAGTTGAAGAGATGTGAGCGCATTAAATTGGCTTTTCACATTTGTGAATGCAATCAAATGAAATTGTTATGATTGCCTCAGGCTGAAATGACTATATAACGTGTGTAATTTCACATATGACGCCAAGTATTGTCCTTTCATTGTTCCGCCAGAACTGCACAAACCTGCAGCAGACTGTGAACTAGAACTTAACAACCAGTCAGCTGTGGTAAGCATAGTGATGTTATCACCTATAGGGAGAAAGAATGGGACAGGACACATGACAATCTGCACTGTCACAGGTTGGGGCTTATCACTACAGAAATGGGAGAAAACCACAGTCAAGATTACATTATGTAAACTACTTCAGAGCTGAATAAAATTCTTATGGGCTGTAACATGATCCGTGAAAACACTGAAAGTTCTACAGTTTATATAGTGCATGCATTGAGTCATTTTAAAATGTAGCACTAAAGTGCACTGATGCATTTGCAATAGTTTATTTAGAAATATAGAAATTAGATATTGTAGAGGTCAGGGAAACAGATATTTCAAATTCATGTATATTTACATTTAATTTTATTAAAAATTTAAGTATATGAATCCCCCTGACATGACAAGCATATCACATATCCAACAGAGCAAAAATCTGCAGATGTTTAACACGGATTCAACTTTTCACAACTTAACAGTGCATAAATGTTACACAAAGGGAATGGGCAGGTTAAAAACCGTGTACTGTAGCGCTAATAAATCCAGAGTAATGAAGGTATACGGCCCGCCGGAGGCTGTGGAGACGTACCTTCAGTTCCATTTGGTGTCATGGAATTGTTATTTATATGTGAGTTGTCGATGTTGGGACCGTTTGGGGACTCACTGCTTCCACTTACTCGGCTGTGTGGACTAGCTAGATCCTGCATTTCCATAGACCTGAGAGGAAGAGACACACAGACGGTCACATGATGCTGAATGACACATGCACACACACTCAAACTAGCACGTAGGCCTACATCAGGATCTGAAATATGAGTGATCGTTCAAAATACACAATTAACAATTACATAACATTGACTAAAAATAATTATTGTACAATACAATCCATGTATATTTAAAAACACAATACTGACAATTTTATGTAGCTAAAATAGAATTTTAGATGCATGTAAAACAATACCTATCTATTATTATTGTCCTCATTTGTAAGTCGCTTTGGATAAAAGCGTCTGCTAAATGACTAAATGTAAATGTAAATGTATTACCTTTACAAACAACATAAAATTTCAGAATAACAGCAAAAAGGGGACCATAACAATAATAATTTTATATTATTATTTAAAAAACAACATTAATTATCATTATTTAAATAATTAATTTAAAAATGCGGCTTTCTCGAAAGCAAACTACATTAAAACAAAAACATTCCAGAAGCTCTCCAGAGAAATCCACTTAACAAGGGCATTCCCTTGAGGCACATCAAATGACATTTGACACAAATTTAACAATTAATGAGACATCTGATGATTGATTGACTTTCTCATTTTAAGCATTAAAAATTAACCACCACTGGCCCGCTGCAATTTTCATACGTTCATTTCCCTCAGCGGTCTCTGATCTGAGACGGCAATAGCCAGGGAGAGAGAGAGATGTGTGATTGTTAGGTCTCAAACCTCAACAAAAGCGACTGAAGAGTTCACTAAAGCATGCTGTTTGCACTGGCGAGCGTCTTAATTGTTTCTTTGTTTATGTACCGAAGGCCACGCCATTGAAAACATTATTCTACTGGCTCCATCGCACACTCGTGGGATTTTATTATGCATAGCAAATGGAAGGTCAGGCCAGTGTGCGTCTGCGGTTGGATGTATGTTACGGGTGTTTGTGTGTGATGTGAATGCGGCCGCAAAACGAAAACACACATCAGTCTCCAGAAAAGCATTATTGTGCTAATTGCACCAAAAACGCGATGCCTTGTGTGCCGCACTGCCAGAATCAATTAGGAATGGTCATGTCACTGCTATCAACAAACATTTGGATTTTTATGAATAACAAAGAGGAGGAAATAAGAAACGCATTATCAGCATAGATTATCATACCTCTTTTTAGCCGTCGTTCTTGATCGGCTATAAAATATCCGTTACAGATGGTCGCAGTTAAAACGGGGGAAAAATAATCCATGCCATAGAGATGTTAAAACTCGACTTGCTTTTCAAACAATGTCTGTTTCCGACACAAAGCTTATATGTCAAATGTTTTCCTTCTCTAACACCTCTAACTCTTTCTGTCTTGATTCTTTCACATGTCCAGCAGTTTACAAAAAATTCCAGACACCTTCTTGTGAAGTGTCTCAAGCCGTTGAACTTTGCTAAACAAGTGGCTGCTTTTCAGTGATGATGCTGGCAGCAAATCAGCTCCCTCTTACCTGAAACTGGACGGACCTCAACCATTTATGTCAAAGTGTTTTTCCCTCTATTTCTTTCTTTCTCCCTATCCTCTTTTTTACCTGCCAGGACCCTAAAAACTATATCACTCCTTGTTATTTCAGCTCGATGTCTCTGTGAAGAGCCATCCGTGACACAATAGACGTTGTCTGAGAAAACAATTTTGTTATTCTCGCACAGAATGGCAAGAGAGGAGTCGGTGGAACAGAGAGGCACATTGTCTGTAGGCTCAACCCCTCCACCGTTGTTTCCTCCTTCCAGGTCTTCCCTCCTCCCGGACGAATGACGGAAAGGTGATTCATCATTGGTCTACGACAGCTGCAAACTGGATTAGTCCTCCCCCAATCAACATGCAAAGCGGCTTAGCCAAGGTAAGCAGGAAAGAGAGGGGTGGGTGACCAGGAGGGGGGGTAGGGGTAGTTTTGGGCGAGCCAGCCAGGGGCGCCTGCTCGAGGTCGCTGCCACTGTTGCCTCTGGAAGTGTAGGGTGAGAGAGATGGGACTTTGAAGGCTGAGAGAGATGGGAATTTGTTGAACAGAAGCTAGTCAAGCATGACACCCCTAGCATCTTTCATCTGCAATTGACACTATCTGAAATTTATCTACACTCCCTCTCCAGGCGCACTGACAGTTCCTAATGATGGTCAGGGGGATGACTGGGACTTCGCCTGAGGGTTTGGGGGACAGATAGATACTACTGAGTGCATCTTCTACAATAAGTTAGAGTGAAACGTATTGGGTGTATCTTGTATAAGAAGTCGGAGTTGAACATAATTGAGTGCATCTTGTTGGAGTGGAACCTATGGGGCCACATATGTTTTCTATGATACTTCAAATGCCGCTATTACTCTTTTTAGCTGACAATTACGTCCTGCCGTCCACTTCTGCACTGATACCTGCGGCGCTATTACCCAATATCAGATCGAAGCCGAATTGTTGGATCTAGGTCATGGTTATTCTGCTTTTCCACCAAAATGTCTGAAAAATCCCTGCATGAATTTTTAATGCTGGGCTGTTTTCATGATGTAGTAACCCGAGCTGTTTGGTTTTGGTGTTTTTTGCCCCCCTCTTCCCACAATGGCCATGCTGTGATGAATAATGGTCAAGTTTTTTCCAAATTTCTCCTTCGCTTGACCCCATCTAGTCATATTAACACAGTTTTGTGCTCTAAAGTCATTCTTTACATCATCCTAAGCTTGGGAACAGTACTTTGGCTTTCTATAAAAAGTCCAGCACAAGCTGTTTCATTGCAAGACAAGGGAGATAAAGAAGGAAGGGATATAAAGAACTTGCTACGGCCTGCAATCAGCGCCCTGAGCTTACGAGGCATTATGCATTCCGGTCTCACGGCAAAGCCCCTCATCCAGCAGGTGATTTTTCACCAGGTGAACGGCAAAGGGAGGGGCCAGGGTGCTTTTAAAAGCAAAAACAAGCCCTTGTGCTGTACTGCTAAATATGTATTGTTTAAACAAAAAAGGAGTGCATTCAGCATCTTTGATGTGCGCTTGAATTCAACCTGAACTGAGCTGTCTTTGAAGCTCTCAGGAACAAAGAGCTGCGTTGGAAGTGCCATCAAACACGCTTCACTCACGACTGTTTGCATGGCTTTTTGTCTCGCTTTGCTTATTTCAAGCGCTGCGTTTCTATCGGCAAACACCGCCGGGCTTTTAACATTGATCATTGTAGAGAACGCGGGCTGTCTGAGCCGCTCCGACACGGATGAGATTCACTTGAATACTTCATTTGTGATGTAATAACAAGCACGGCTGAAATATTTGGTGGTATTTATTATACTGTGGGATTTTTTGTCAATTATATTTAAATTCAAATAAAATTTTTCAAATTAAAAAAAAAAATTATAATGAAATATTAGTGTCTATTCGCTTTCCACTGCCTGCTTTCCAGCCATGGTTTATAAGATTGTAATTTTATAGGGCAAGACATGCATGTCTCTTTTTGAATTTCATAGACTATGCAAAACATGTGTTGTAAGTTACTAGTTTTGAAAAACAACGCTTTAATCAAAATAACTTTAAAACAACTAATCCCAACTTAAGCTGGTCAGCTGAATCCACATGGTGGCCCAGGAAAAATAAATCCACTTGCAAAGAATGTCGATGTAGACAACAATTGAACACAGATGTGACTAGAATTAGACACAGTTTACAAAATGCTACACTTCACTGGACTCTGTGAGCATAAAGCAAAGAAATGTGCACCGCCAACAAAACACTGATTACCTTACGCATAAAAAAAGAACAGAATGAGAAATGCGTGCCTGTAATATCAGATTTGATTTTGTTGCAGGTATATGCTTTAAAGTTTTTTTCCCCTTGTAACTAAATTATGGATTTGAAATTGTGAATGTACTAAAATACTAATATTATGTTATTAAAAATGACATGAAAACTATCCACTTAAGATAATCAATATATACTAATAAATGAGTCCTATAAAAATATATATCATTTATCAAATCAAAGGACACATTTTTGTGGAAACGCACACTTGGACACATATCCATAAAAATCCATTTGCTTTTTAATTTTTCATTTAAACAGACAATTTAAACTTTTACAATTTTGTGTAATTAAAATCTTCATTCCAAACACGTGCTGCAGTTTTCTGATTTGTCTCTTCCATTTTGTTCAATCTGACATGGGGCTCAAGCGATGGACAGTGCAGCTACATTCAATCTGTTAATTCGCTAAATTATTTCCAGAAGTCCATCCGCTTTGAGTGTCCACCACAGAAGATTTAAGGTACACATCTGATCAAATTCTCCCCACCGCAGTGTCACAGAAAAAAAAGGGCGATCGCACAGTGCGAACACGTAAATTGTTACTGAAAAAGCATTCCATTTTAATGCATACTTTTTTCTCAGCTTTTAATTTGACTGAAACACTCCTTTGCAATTAACTTAAATTAAAAAATAAACAAATAAAACAGATTTTATTGTTAGACATTTACATTTAATTTATTCTTTCCCCTGTTTTCTTTCATTCACAACACTAAAACCTGCATCTACACAGACATCCTAAAAGCAAAAAAGAAAAAGATACTCAGGTTTAGCTCATCCTCTGCTCCTCTGCTTAAGTAAACAAACTCCTTGATTACATGTAAACAAACACAAAGGAATTGTGAATGTAGAAGAGCCGTAATCAATTGAGCTTCTCAGCCCTTATTTCCTTTTCCCTGAGCGACATTTTCCTGAGACTAACAGTGGCATGTTAACAAACTAACACTCTACTGTATTTAGTAAACAACTAATCGCCACAAACCGTTTCCGCTGTCTCTATCTCATAAACAGTGGAGCGCAGCAGTTTCAATTAACCCTGTGTCTTTCACCGCGCACCGTTTCCAGCTCGGCCGCACACATACGGAACGCATTGGGCCTTCGGCAAACAACGGCACGTCGTGGGGCTGAACGCATGAGGGCTTTTCGGAAAGAGGTTATTGCAGTTGAACTTATGCCTTATTAAAACAAATACAGTGTGTAAACAGTCCAAATCAAGCAGCCCATTATGAGGTAATTAGATAAGCGGGTTATTGTGCGAAAGGAACACAGAGAGGGCGGCTGGAGGCAACACCATATTAACACACTCTGGAAAAAAACAACGCGAGCTGGGAAACAGCTGCCGTGGGATGGCTTTTCAATTATTATAAAGTAAAAGCAGATTTAAAAAACAATTTCCAGTGCTTCTTTACTAAATTAATGTACAAAAACTTCAAATGACAAGACTAAAGTGAGAAGAACATTATCCATTTTGAGAATTATTTGCAAGTCCTGCAGAATTTTACACAAAATACTAAATTCTAAATACTATATAAATACTAAGGAACTTCCTCATCCTCACATAGAAAACAACTCTTTCAAAAATGTGCGGGCGTCTTGGATTTGGTGGCCGCCTGCCGATGTCTTACAAGACACCAATCTGCCTGTCTGTCTACCCTAAAGCATTCCTGCCTGCAGCAGATGGCATTGGATGTCAACTGCTAAAACTGAATTGGTTTTGTTTATTCTGCCAGCTGAATAGAATCTTGGGTTTTACTTGTTGGATGAAAAATAGAAACTTATTATCTAGGACTCAAAATGGGGTCATTATTTACAATGCAATCTCTTATTTCATTGCCTTGTACACCTGTTTTAAAGTATCAAAAATGTAGTCCCCACCTGAGGGCTGAGGAGATGTAAAAAGGTGAATTTGAAACGGCTGAAGGTGTGAATCAGGTGC
Source organism: Sinocyclocheilus grahami (assembly GCF_001515645.1). Lineage (NCBI taxonomy): Eukaryota > Metazoa > Chordata > Actinopteri > Cypriniformes > Cyprinidae > Sinocyclocheilus > Sinocyclocheilus grahami. The sequence continues at coordinate 1,420,650 of NW_015505301.1, forward strand.
GTGAGCTCTCAGGTGTGAGAGAGAGTCACTGGGGGATTTAAATTTGAGCGGCAAACAGTGAAAGTGACATGATGCATCTTAAAGTCTTAAAACTGTTTAAGCTGTATTTTATAAGGAATTTTATGTTAAAATAAACAGTGTGTATTCACTGAAATGTTTAAATAAAACTGAAATTGCAAATTTGTAGGAACGTGAACTCAAAATACTATACAACATATCGTTTTTTAAAAAAACGATTAAATGCTTTATATGTATAAACAGCAATTAGCTTTTATGAACTTTGATATCTATGTTTTAAAAATAATCTGACAATATATACTACAGCAACATACATTTTTGTACCTATTGAAAATGGTGTTACTGACATAAGTAGTTTTATTTTTATATTTTACAGTCTTTTATTAAATGTAATAAAGTAAACCGTCACTATTGAGGATTTAACAAGTACATTAAGTGTAGATTAAAAATAATATATATATATATATATATATATATACAATTTGTTGAGAGATGACTTGATAATGTTGCCGGTTTTGAAGGACTGCAATTTTGTCATTCAAACAACTCCTGATTGACGAACATAAAAATATTATATCCGAAGGCTTTTTTACAAATATTTCAATTTAATCTAGATCTTGATTATGTCATCACAGCTCCAGATACCCATGTAACTCTAAAAATTACGTAAAAAGTTCAACACGGGACGTGTAAAATAATAAAATTAGAAGAAAATACTAATCAAAATAGTACTCACTACAATTATGGTAGAATCCTTGCACTTTTTCTTTTATTCCTCCCTGTTTTGCAATCTTCCGTTGAGTGTCTGTCCGTTCCAGAGCAAATAAAGAAGTTTTTTTTTAAAAGAAACTTCTCTCAGAGTTGACTTTAAACGTGCAGATTAGCTATAAAAGACAACTTTTTTCTTTTTCATTTTAAGGGTGAAAAGTCATGGAGCCCCGTACTAGATCTCAAGAGACAGACTCCGAGCAAGAACGAGAGTTGTCCGATTACTGCTGCAGGCAGTGACTAGCTAGTGTCTGAGGAAGTGAAAAAAAGAGTGAAAGAGAGAGAGCCAGTTGAGAGAGACAGAGAGGGAGGGAGCATGCAGTTTGAAAGCGCAGAAAGTTGCTCGCTTCTCTCTCTCACAGGAAGACTTTAGTTTGGAGGAGGCACTGGGGAGTTTTCTTCACACCAGTCCTCCATATGTCATTCACTCAGAGCTTTAAGCAATATAGCCTTCCTCTAGATTGTATCAGTGATCCTAAGACAATGAAACGGCAGATCCTGCATGCATCTCTGCTAGTCTGCTGGATCCTGTGGCTCTGCACACACACAGCCCCAGGGCACAGCTTTTTTTCTCTCTCTCTCTCCTCTCTCTCTCCCGTTTATTTTTATTTTCTTCTTCCCACAAACCGGTTCTTTTTTGTGGCTGATTCTTTCTGGTTTGTCCCTGACAAAAGGATCCTAGTAGGTATGCATTAAGTAAATATAGTTTGTAAATTATGGAGGTGATTTTATTGGAGCAAACTGGCTCGTCCGATCAGCGTTATAGTGGAAGCCCTCCATCAGCAAGTAGACTGTTCACTGCTGTTTGCAAGGTAATGACTGGCGTCTGTCTGCTCCAGCTTATTACTTCATTTGTTTCCAAAGTTTACCTTCACTGCTCCCTCACAATGGAATACTACCATATGCAATCTATTACATAAAGAAATGCTATTGTGGATGTGTTGTGAATCTCTCAATATAACATATATATATATACATATACATTTACATTGAAATATTATACATACATACATACACATTTATTAAAATATAACATGCAATTTCATTTATTTAAAAATTTAATTAGATAGATAGCTAGATAGATTGATCGTCAAACGATGAATCGTGATATATATTTGTGTGTGTGTGTGTGTGTGTGTGTGTGTGTATGTATGTGTGTGTGT
>NW_015505301.1:1422842-1430988 GCF_001515645.1 Sinocyclocheilus grahami
TATATATATAATATGAAATAACATATGTTAATATAATGGTCTTAATTGTAATGTAATTTTAAGCTACATTACAGCACGTAACATTATGTTACATTATTAAGACCATAAACATGTGAAAATGTAAATGAACATACATTAACAAACATGTGCATCAGTGTATATTATACATTATATACATATAATGTATATAAAATATAAGTATATATAACAATATAAGTACATTCATTTTTATACAAAAAGAATAAAAAGAATATACACACACACACACACAAACAAACAAACGTAAAGTGGATTTATATTAAAATCATATAAAATTTAAATATATAAAGAAATATGTAATTAAGTAGTTTTGTTTGTTTGTTTGTACGGGGAAAATTACTTTTTTAATTGGACATACAATATGGTGAAAATAACAATTACATTTTCAATTAATTTATCAAATATAAATAAATCTCTAAACAATTTGTTTCATAACGAACAAAAGCAGCATGTGCCTTATTTTATATATACTGTATACCTATATTAAAAAATTGCCCTAATATGCTACAAGGTGCCTAAAAAGACAAACACACACACTCACAAATTTACTCACACACCTTCATGATGCTGGTGTGTCGCAATGAAATGGACTCAGCAGCCATATATGGGACAGCAGGTCAAACCTCTGCCATTCACCTCAGTATAAATAGACCTAAGCTTGACTTCTCCTTGTCTAGATGTGGTGCTACTAAAGCAGTTGTCATGCAAATGCACAGGCGTTTACGCTACAGATGTGCCTACAGGTAAAAGCCGGCGTTTCACATTTCAGCCTGAGAAAATTAAATATATTGCATTTTGAAGAGGCTCTTGATAACTCAATAGACTAATAAATGCAGAGGGGATCTCAAGTAACTATTCGCCGTAGCTGAGGGGTTTATACGCCAATCGAGTTATAACCCCCTCCCTCGCACATAAAATTAACTTTCAATGTAATTTTGCAGATATTTTAAAATTGCGCAGCATAATTATCCCAAGTTGTTTATGTATCCCAAGCAAACACTTTCAATTTCCCCTAAGCAAAGCTTTAACGTCAACGGAAAGGTATGTTTCACATTACTGTACCATAACTATAAATAGCACAATATCAGGTGAAAGATCTCTCATAATATTCAATAAGACTGAGATTAAGATTCTGAGAGGTATATTGACTCACTAACATGAAAGGCCATAAACAACCAAACTAAATTCATATCAAGGGAAAATAAACTAATTGCTAGTTTCAAAGTATAAAGCTAGTTTCAAAGTTCTGATAAAATGGTTTATCATATTGTGTAATAGAGTTGTGTGAGAATATTCAATAGTATTTAGTTCTGAACTGCAAATTATGTATTTTTGGAATTAAATAATGAATAATATATATATATATATATATAACAAGTACAAGTATATATTTATTTTTTGTTTGTATTGATATTCATATTGATTCATATATCATATTGATCCTAAATCCGAGAGTCTAAATTTAGGCCTTAACAGCCTTATTTTTCCGCTAGACTTAAACACTTAGCAAAACGGCCCTTTAGAATTAGACAATCAAGCTTGCGATGTTCCTATTATGTGCCCGTGATGGACTTAACAAAGATGCATTGATAGTCCTAGACTGACATCAGTGCTAAAACATTACTTGCCAAAAACTATATCAAGCTAGAAATATGAGAAGTGGGTAAGATTAAAAGTGAAGCCTTTCTTTATTAAGGATTATCTTGATGGGACCCTGCAGTCTTACTGGGAGGCTGCAGAGATGTCTGCTTGAAATCTAGACACATGGGGGGATCTACTGTGTCCTGCATTGCACCAGGGGTTATCAAGAAATTATGTCACAAATGCATAATTATGCTATGATTCATGCATTGCCCACAGCTGAGCCACTAAAAGCAACTGGCTGAAGTTGAGCTACTCATTACTCACTAAAGTAATTCAGCTGAAGGACAATAAATGGATGCCCTGATGGAATGTCATTATTGTTATTGTATAGCACAATTACACTTCTTCAAACTATGAGCAATTTCTGCTTTGAGAAAACTGAGAAAATATAGTCTTTGTGATGCTAATAATGCTAATGCTAACCAACACAACAACACTGGTTGTTTGCAATCCGCTACCAGAGTGTTTACACAATGTCACACTTTGAGGAGATGGAGTTGCTTTTTCTGCCCGTCCACCAGAACATAAAACTCTAAAGCTTCCCCCAAGATTCGAAACCTGAACTTCAGTTTTTGCCTAATGAAAACAACTTTTTACACATTTTACATAATATTTACCTACTAACGAGAGGGAAAAATTATTCTGGGCCTCTAATTTCATGTCCCTGACAGGAGGAGGATGGGGGAGTTGGCTCTGTGGAGATTTTACCATGCCGTCAAGCAGCTGATACTGGATATTTTCTTTTCATAGGGAGTACATTTTCTGCTTTAAATAACCGAGCTACAAAAACTTGTCTTTAATGACAGAAAATGTAAAAAAAAGACAGCTAGGTGAAAACTGAAGCACAATATTTATGTGCTAAACTCATGCCGACCTGACTATTGACACCTTTGGTATACAGTATATCAACACATACTAAACAATGAATATTTTACTAATACTTTAAAAGATAATTCACCAGGGAGAAAAGAAAAAAGTTACTAACAAATCACAGACAAATTAAAGGCATATTTAGCATGAGTTTTTGAGGCCATTTAGCACAATGTCTTATTATATCATCTGTACTGTAAAATTGAGGTAAACAGTAAAATAAGACAATGTAAATAATATGCAGTGTTGGTAACAGTCTATTGACTTTATATTGTCCATATCTTTATTGTCACTTTGTGGGCTGATTTGTTTTTTGTTTTTTTGATAGGAAGAAATTAATTTAATTCAGCAAGGATGTATTCAACTGACCAAAAGTGACCGTAAAAAGATTACTATTTCAACAAATTCTGTTCTTTTAAACTTTCTAATCAAACAAGAATCCTGAAAAAATTGTTTTCCACAAAATATCAATCAGCACAATTGATTTCAACATTGATAATAATACAAAATGTTTCTGGAGCAGCAAATCAGCATATCTGAAAGATTTCTGAAGGATCATGTGAAACTGAAGACTGGAGCAATGACTAGATGGGGGAGTTGGCTCTGTGGAGATTTTACCATGCCGTCAAGCAGCTGATACTGGATATTTTCTTCATTCTTCATTCAGGAGTCTTTTCATAGGGAGTACATTTTCTGCTTTAAATAACCGAGCTACAAAAACTTGTCTTTAATGACAGAAAATGTAAAAAAAAGACAGCTAGGTGAAAACTGAAGCACAATATTTATGTTCTAAACTCATGCCGACCTGACTATTGACACCTTTGGTATACAGTATATCAACACATCCTAAACAATGAATATTTTACTAATACTTTAAAAGATAATTCACCAGGGAGAAAAGAAAAAAGTTACTAACAAATCACAGACAAATTAATGGCATATTTAGCATGAGTTTTTGAGGCCATTTAGCACAATGTCTTATTATTTCATCTGTACTGTAAAATTGAGGTAAACAGTAAAATAAGACAATGTAAATAATATGCAGTGTTGGTAACAGTCTATTGTGTTTATATTGTCCATATCTTTATTGTCACTTTGTGGGCTGATTTGTTTTTTGTTTTTTTGAAAGGAAGAAATTAATTTAATTCAGCAAGGATGAATTCAACTGACCAAAAGTGACCGTAAAAAGATTACTATTTCAACAAATTCTGTTCTTTTAAACTTTCTAATCAAACAAGAATCCTGAAAAAAATGTTTTCCACAAAATATCAATCAGCACAATTGAGTTCAACATTGATAATAATACAAAATGTTTCTGGAGCAGCAAATCAGCATATCTGAAAGATTTCTGAAGGATCATGTGAAACTGAAGACTGGAGCAATGACTGCTAAAAAATTAAGCTTTTCATCACAGGAATAAATTACATTTTAAAACATATTAAATAGAAAATAGTTACTTTAATTTGTAATAATATTTCACAATATAGCAGCTTTTACTGCATTTTTGATCAAATAAATGCAGCCTTGGTGAACATAAAAGACTTCTTTTACCGACCCCACTGAACGTTTGAACAGTCGTGGTTTAGTTATGACGAATGAAGACAAATAAAAAGGATTCTAATTGTTAATCTGAAAAACTCAACCCAGTTCTGTTGCATCCAGAAGTAATGGGCAAAGCTAAATTCAAACACAATGTACGAGATGTTTTATGGATTATTCGACTCCATCAGTGGGTGTTTTTCTCTCCTCCTGCCTGATCCCACAGACTGCATCATCAATCTCCAAAACTACATTTGCTGATCCAACCTGCAGTGCTTAATTTCAGGAGAACCAATCAGACAGAACATCATACCCACTGTTCAAAAACCGGCTTCATTTGACTCCAAGGCAATCTTTGATGATGATGACGAGTTGTCACCACAATAAAGATTTCAACAGCACAGACAGATAATTTTAAAGCCCCCTAAGGTAAATTAGTAGCAAGCAAAGTACTTTCAAGTGGTGAATAAAAGCTGCAGTGAAGCTCCATTTCTCTATAAACAAACATCACGTTCATCTGCTAAAACTAATGGAAGTATGTTCATACTCAATGTCTTTGAAACAACTGGATTTCTCCTCATCAGAATAATTCAGCCGGTTAACTTCAAAAGAGCGCTGAATAAATCGAAATTTGTAATCACGGGAAAGACAAACTGGAGAACAACCAAAAAGATGATACATATGTTTCATATTCAGTTAGTTACATTCATTCGATTGCAACTCATCAGTGTGAATTTCCAATTACAATGATGCTTGTACTTTGAAAAATCAGAGACGTAAAAAACATCAATGCCGACAGTGTGTTTGTTTAAGAGCGGCACAAAGGACACTTCTACCCATGAGTGCACTGCAGGCCGCGCTTTATGAGAATCCAAGCACACCTGGTGAAGTTCTATGAGGGCCCTCTGATCCTCAAGAAGGCAGTTTATTACTCTCTAGGGCTCTGAAAAAAACTGCAAAACAAGCGAACTGCAGAGACCTGTTACTCAGAAAGAGACATCACAGAGGATCGTAGTGATATACAGGACATACTCCCTACTGGAGTGTTTATTTAAATGCTGTACTCGGGCCATTGGCTGTCGTTAAAAAGAAGAGAAAAATGGCAAGGTTTAAAGTAGCTTCAGCTGTTTATGTTTTCAATCAAGAGCGCACTCTGGACAATGCATTTAAAAAAATGTTAGCCCATTCAATGTCCTGGCCATATTTCCACTGTTTTGGCAGTGCTGATGTTGACAAACTAAATTACCAAATAAGCTGCAGGTGCTGTAAGTAATATGAAACCACACAATACCTCAGTGTAGAAATCAAGCACTGTCTACATCAACTAAAAGTGTGGCATTCACGTGCCACAAAAAACTGCTGGTCAGGAGTATAAGCAAAAATACTACTTAAAATATAAATGCATTTGAGAAAAAAAAGTGTTTTTAAAGAAATGTATTCAGCAAGACTGCATTAAATTGATCAAACTGTTACAGTAAAGACTTACAGAGACCTGTTACTCAGAAAGAGACATCACAGAGGATCGTAGTGATATACAGGACATACTCCCTACTGGAGTGTTTATTTAAATGCTGTACTCGGGCCATTGGCTGTCGTTAAAAAGAAGAGAAAAATGGCAAGGTTTAAAGTAACTTCAGCTGTTTATGTTTTCAATCAAGAGCGCACTCTGGACAATGCATTTTAAAAAATGTTAGCCCATTCAATGTCCTGGCCATATTTCCACTGTTTTGGCAGTGCTGATGTTGACAAACTAAATTACCAAATAAGCTGCAGGTGCTGTAAGTAATATGAAACCACACAATACCTCAGTGTAGAAATCAAGCACTGTCTACATCAACTAAAAGTGTGGCATTCACGTGCCACAAAAAACTGCTGGTCAGGAGTATAAGCAAAAATACTACTTAAAATATAAATGCATTTGAGAAAAAAAAGTGTTTTTAAAGAAATGTATTCAGCAAGACTGCATTAAATTGATCAAACTGTTACAGTAAAGACTTTGTTCAGATCAAATTCGAATAAATGCTGTTAATTAACTTTCTATTCAGCAAAGAATGCTGAAAAAAAAGATCTTGGATTCCACATAAATATTAAGCAGCACAACTACGAGGAATGTTTCAGACTGTATAATATATGCATATTAGAATGATTTCTGAAGGATTATATGACACTGAAGACTGGAGTAATGCCTGCTAAAATTCAGCTTTGCAACACAGGAATAAATTGCATTTCAAAATATAGTGAAATAGAAAACAGCTACTTAAAATTGCAATAATATTTCACAAATTACTGTTTTTACTGTATTTTTGATCCAGTAAATGCAGGTGAACATAAGACACTTTTAAGAACCCTTAAAAAAATCTTACTGAACCTAAACTTTTGAATGGTAGTGTGTTTGTGTGTTATTTATTTATATGAAAAGCATAAACACACACACACACACACACACACACACACACAAAACATTAAAAAAAAAACTTTTGCATGGTACAGTGTGTATATATAATATACACATAAACCATAACTGGAATCTTAAATTCAGTAAATGCAGGTGAACATAAGACACTTTTAAGAACCCTTAAAAAATCTTACTGAACCTAAACTTTTGAATGGTAGTGTGTTTGTGTGTTATTTATTTATATGAAAAGCATAAACACACACACACACACACACACAAAACATAAAAAAAAAAAACTTTTGCATGGTACAGTGTGTATATATAATATACACATAAACCATAACTGGAATCTTAAATTCCTGAATGGGAAATTCTGCTTGACTCCACTAAATTTAAATCAGCTGCGCCCTAAAATACCAATACGTTTCGTAATAAATTTTCAGGCCCCCTTCAAATGACTCCGAGCAAGCATGCTGGGCGTCCATAAGAACATTTGTCAGAGCTGGCCCAACTGTCTTGGTTTTGTTCAGAAATGTGGCATTCCCAGCCTTCACAGCTGCCTCCCCCAGTTGGGTCCAGGTCAGCAGAGTGCCGCGACCAGACTGCCGCTCCCTGGCCCCCGGAATGAGCTCTCCCCTGCAGAGAGGACACTTCGGCTCTCAGGCGGAGGGATTAGTTTCAGGCCAGCAGAACTCCCAGTGGGGGAAGAGCACTGAAACTACAGAGGTTAGAGCCACTGCTTCCTTCCAGCCGGCTGACATTTGTGAAGCCAGAAGCCCACATAACAAAAACACATTAGGTAAATGTCTGGTTGGGGTTGTCTGTTTAAATTGGCCAGATGAAAGCCACTTTGATTGGGGCATTACCATTCTGCACAATGGCAGTGGGCAGTTCCAGGGAAGGGGCAGGCGCATGGAAGGAATGCAAGAGGGAGAATATGACTGCGTCTCGGCGTAAGGGAGAAATGAATCCATGTACGCCTCAGTGGGTAGTGTAAATGTGGTAGATGATACCACAGCTTCGAAAAGTGCAGCCTCATTGATATGTAGGCACCATAGGTTAAAGCAATGCAGGGATCATGAAAGGCCTTTTCTCTCAGCATAAAACAACTACTTCATGGTTTATTAAAATACATTTTAGTACACAAACAAAAAATACAGTGGGCCCAAAAACAAATGAATGAATGACTAATATATAACAAAATATAAAAGGTGGGGAACAAAAGTTTTAAAGGGGCCATTTATTTAAAAATAAAATTTTCAAGCACTTATTTTTTTTTATTATACAAACAAACACACACACACACACACGTCTGGTCAGCTATCCTTGTGGGGACTTTCCATAGGCGTAATGGTTGTTCTACTGTACAGACCGTATATTCGTATATTCTACACCAACCCTACCCCTAAACCTGTCAAATTTATATATATTTATATATATATATAAATATACACACATTCATATCTATATTTAAGAAATATACACATATTCACAAATATACACAACACACACATATATTATGTAAACACACACTTTTATTGTGGATACGATTAATCATGATTAATCAATTTGATAGCGCACGCGCACACACACACACACACACACACACACACACACATATATATACATATATAGTTTACACAAAAATAATCTTGTTGC
>NW_015505301.1:1431095-1440505 GCF_001515645.1 Sinocyclocheilus grahami
ATATATACTCTCTCTCTCACACAGACACACACACACAAATATGCACACAAAATTGGCAATAACGTTTTAAACAAAACTTTTTGGGGCCACTGTACATTGCTTTAGCTTTCACATTAAAACAGTTTTGAATTTATAAAATGCCTGGGAAGCGTCCTCGGCCTACCAACTCTGAGGAAGCAACTAGAAAGAATCTGTACTAAAAATATTTCCACACTTGCTCTTTAGAAAGTATAATTAAATCACTCAGGGATGCTTACCATATATAATGGCAGGGTTGCTATTGGGCGGCAGATTTCATTTTTAGCTCTAGTTTAGGCATTTAACAGCTGAACTTCTCTGGCTCTTTCTTTCTCCTTACGTATATGCATTTAAAATAACGCTCTGATTATCTGGATATGGAATGCCATTCGTTTTATAGGACAGGAAGATGCTGCAGCGGCCCCTGAAGTGTGTGAACTATTAGCAGCTTGCTTGGCCAGCGGTTGCCTCCCATCATGCTGGCGTCATATAAAGTGACTTGAAGCATGACCAGAAGTTCAAAAATAACCAAAGGTTAATAACAGTTTAGGACTATCCATGAGAGAGAGAGAGCAAAGACATATGCTAATAGCATCCCCCGATGAGGCCAAACTCCCCGTGACTTCGGGCTCTGGGTCTCGTCTACTTAATTGACAAAACTCGCAAAGACAGTTGCCTTTAGTTACAATAAAAATCTAGCACCCCAACTTTGTGCAGACTTTTTCAAAGGGGCAAGTGCACCAAATACACTTCACATTAAAATGCCGCAGCGACAACGTCACAGTTTCTGGACTGACGTGCCAACTTTCCATGTTTATTTCCTTTTCATGCAGTGCTCAGAAGGTGATTTCCTCTTTGAGGAAATGGAAATTGCCTAGTGGGACTTTAAGCTGAACTCTTCAAAAATATGTCAAACCTTGTCTTCTATATATCTAGGCCTCTCAATGATTGACATGATGGCCAAAAATCCCATCTCAACACCAGTGGGGTGTCGTGGACATACTCAAAAGACTAACAAACTTAAAAGTAAAGCCACTATATGCAGGAGATGTTCATTTCCAGATGTATACATTCTGAACTTTCCTCACAAACACATTTCTGTGCACCAAAACCGCAGGGAAAGGGCTTTTATTGCTCGGTTGCAGGTAGTATACTTGCTCCATGACTTCACTGGGGTGTATCATATCACCGTGTCTGAATGGGATGTGCAGGGTGGATTCCTCGTAATGGATACGCGGAGAGGAAAAGTTGTTTCAAAACAGCATTTGAAGTTCACCTGATGACACATCCTCTTCACAGACCCTCTTCGACCTCTGCCTACTGTCACAGCCTATGGAAATGAGACAAGAAAACACTGACAGGAAGCAGTAATCAAGGCTCATCGGTGACACAGATTCAGAGTGAAATGTGTTTTGACGAGCAAAGCACTGAGGAAAAAACAGGCCATGATGGAGGTTTGACACCGTTGTGAGAAATGCTTCCGTTAAAATACGGGCTCACAGAATCCCTGCTGCTCTTCATTTGATTCGTATGACTAAAATGTTTATGGGAGACGTTGAGTCACACTTTCATTTTGTGGAAAAGCACACAGAAAAAGAAAAATATGATGCCTGGCCAACCTGAATGCCTTCATGGGTTATAAAATCCTCTGCATCCAATAACATTAGCAGACCGTCCATATGTCGAGGGTTTGGCTTTAATAAATTATGATAATTGAAGAGAAGGATGACTAACTTTGCACTCAGATGGCTAACATATGATTCGGTCTACGCACTGCCACAATCAGCTAAAAAGACACTTGTATGAAAAAAATGGATTTGTCATAAATTTCAAAACAAGAGCATTGAAAGACTTGATAAAGTGTGTCGTGAATGCTATGCTGCATTACCATCATCAATTCCTTAACAACAAAACAGCGCAAAACATAATTTTTTTAACAAACATTAAGTAAAGTGATATCCAAATTATCGTCGTCAAACGTCTGAGGGGTATAACTCACAGCTCACAGCAAGATTGATCTATAAATAAAGAAGCGTACCATGGTATCACTCCCTGCCAAGTCTCAGCTACACGACTCGCAACTTTTTATAGGCCGCAAAAACTTCCTGTTGCTGTGGATACAATGCAGAAGAATAGTCCAGGATTTGGATGTGAAACAGGTAGGACTGGTCAGGTCAATTAGAGGAACCATTTGCTTGAATGAAAGCTACCAGAGGGACATTCAGGGTAATTGGGGGTTTGTTCATTCACTGGGCTGGAATTGTTCTCCCTCTCTGCCGCACCTGGCTTAGACACACTAAAAGAATGGAAATTACATCCAGCTTCAGTTTTAATGGCTACTCAGCAGAGACAGCATTTCTGTCTTTAGATGCATATTAGAACAGTGGATTAGTGAGGCGAGGCCCTTTTGGAGATGGAAAAAGAAATGTAAAAGACCATTTTAACAGTAAAAGTCAAAAACCTGTTAATTGTGGTATAAGTTTTCTTACTATATACTGTGAAAAGTATTAGATCTAACAGGACATTTAATTAAATTTTATGGTGAAATACTGTTCACTGTACAGTTTTTCGAAGTTAAAAAGAATTATTTTAAAAATAATTTATAGTTCCCTTTCAGGAACTCGAGCTGCGTCGAAACCCTATGGGAATACCTTCAGTGTGACCATGCTCTGAATCACGTGTGTAATCAGTCCAATGGATGGGCGAGACATCACGGGCGGGGTGACGTAGTGACCAGGATGCTTAAAACAACATGCGGTGGATACAGCGGCAGCTTTCTGTCATTCAGCAAGCGCTCTGTGTGTGTGTCAGTCGCTATCAGTTGTGAGTCTTATTTAGTGTTGTTTGTCCACTTATAAGCTCCATTATGTCAAGCTTCAGCATTCAGGCTGTGTGTTCCTCCCTGTCCGCGCTATATTTCGGGTGGGGACACACAGTTTGTGTGTTGTCTGCTTGGGAGCGAAGCACGCAGAGTCAGCTCTCGAGGGAGCCGTGTGCACTTCTCATATTCCGCAGAGTCTAGAGTCAGAGCACTGCCAGGCCGAAGGCTTCAAGCGGAAGGCGGTTCTGCGGACCGTCATTCTCGCTGGATAATCTTCGGCTAAAATGTCCTGATGCTTAGGGCCCAGGACTTCTGAGGGCCGCCCCCTTCTGGGGAAGAGCGGTGTACACCTCATTATACGGTGCCCATCTCTCCTCAGTGCCCTCGGGAGATCGATCTGCCAACCCTGCCACCTACGGTGCTTCATGGCACAGCGGTCTCCGGCGAGTGCTTCTCTCAGTCACCGCCCGGAAACGTAGCGGTACTGAGACTCGCTACCTCTTCGGAGCAGCTGGTTCGGCTATTCCCTGCCGGTCCACCACTTCAGGGCACTGACCTAGCCACTCTAAGTGCACCAGAGGCCAGTCTCGAGAGACTGGTTCCCTTAGTAGGTCACCTGGCGGTGTGGGAGCACCTGCCAAGCGTGCCTCATTGGGTCCTGCCCCGAGCAGGCTCTGGTTCTATCAGTCTAGTCTTCCTAGGAAATGACGCAGGTCCGAGGACCATTGTTTTCAATAGGAGACTTCAGCATGAGAGTCCTGATGCCATGGCTCAGGACCTCGGAGGGCAGGCCCCTCTATGGAAAAGTGGTGTACACTGCATTACACAGTGCTCGTCTCTCCTCAGTTCCCTCAGGAGATCGGTCTGCCACCCCTGCCACTCACGGTGCTTCAGGGCGCAGCGGTCTCTGGCGAGCGCTTCTCTCAGTCACCGCCAGGAAACGTGGTGGTACTAAGAGGCTCGCTACCTCTACGGAGGTCTCTGGAACAGCTAGTTCAGCCATCCCCTGCTGGTCCGCCACATCAGGGCACCGAGCTAGCTGCCCCGATTACACCAGAGGTCAGTCTCGAGAGACTGATTCCCTTAGTAGGCTATTTGGCAGCGTGGAAACTACTTCCAAATGTGTCTCAGTGGGTCCTGAACACTGTAGAGAGAGGCTACATAATCCAGTTTGGTTCTCCTCCACCTCAGTTCAACTGGGTCATCCCCACTCTGGTGGGTCCCAAGCAGGCTCTGGCATTGGAACAAGAAGTAGACACTCTCTTGAGGAAGGAGGCCATCAAGGTGGTCCCTCCTCTCAACAGGGAGTCCAGGTTCTACATCCAGTACTTCATCATTCCAAAGAAGGATGGAGGGTTGCGCTGTGAGAGGCCTCCTCTCGCTTTAGAGAGTTGTCATTCTGAGGCCTCCGCTCCCCCAGAGCACCGCCAGGACAGTCTGTGAGTTCAGGCTAGCATGGGGTGTAGAGACCTCCTCTCACTTTAGAGAGTCGTTATCCTGAGGCCTCCACTCCTAGAGCTCGGCCCATCTCCATCCTTCCCCCACACAGGAAGTTCCTGAGGTTGGCTTTCGGGGGCAAAAAGCCTACCAATATCGGGTTCTTCCCTTCGGCCTTGCACTCTCACCCTGCACTTTCACGAAGTGTGTGGATGCTGCTCTGGCTCCTCTGTGACTTCCGGGCATCTGCATACTCAACCACATCGATGATTGAGTGATATTAGCTCAATCTGAGCAGGTGGCGGTTGGGCATCGAGATGTCATTCTCGCTCACATGAAAGAGCTGGGGTTAAGATTTAACGTCAAGTAAAGTGTGCTTACTCCAGTACAGAGAACCACTTATCTGGGCGTGGTGTGGGATTCGACCACGATGTAGGCACGTCTGTCTTCTGCTCGGATCGTTCGAGAGTGAGAGAAGGCCAGTCACTCACTGTCAGTCATGGTCTGATGGCAGCTGCATCCAATGTGATACCATTTGGCCTGCTGTACATGAGACTCCTACAGTGGTGGCTCAAGACCAAGGGGTTTTCCCCAACCCGCTCTGCATGCTCAAGGTCACGCTGCGCCGCCTACGTGCCTTAGACATGTGGAGAACACCTTGGTTCTTGTCTCAGGGCCCAGTGCTGGGAGCTCCTTGTCACCGCGCAATGCTAGCGACGGACGCGTCCCTCACAAGTTGGGGAGTGTTCATGAGTGGCCGCTCAGCCCACGGTGTGTGGAGCGGTCGCCATCTCACATGGCACATCAACTGCCTGGAGATGCTGGCCGTGTTTCTAGCATTGAAACACTTTCTCCCAGACCTAAGATATCACCATGTGTTGGTGCGCACTGACAACACAGCAGTGGTCTCTTACATCAACCACCAGGGAGGTCTGCGTTCACGCCCCCTTTACAGGCTGGAGTACCAGATCCTTGTGTGGTCCCAGGGCAAACTCCTCTCGCTGAGAGCAGTTCACATCCCTGGGCATCTCAATATGGGAGCAGACATCCTGTCGAGGCAGGAGGCGAGGCCCGGGGAATGGAGTCTTCACCCCGAGGTGGTGAAGCAGATATGGAGAGTTTCTGGCCAGGCTCAGGTGGACCTGTTTGCAACTCGAGAGACATCACTCTGTCCCCTCTGGTTCTCTCTGACTCATCCAGCTCCACTGGGACCTCCTCTCACAGGTGGAGGGTACGATCTTTCACCACAGACCATCCTCCAATCCAGAGCTCCCTCCACGAGGAAACTGTACGCCTTGAAGTGGAAGCTTTTCGCTTCTTGGTGTGGAGACCGCCAGCTCGACCCAGTTGACTGCCCAGTTGGTACAATGCTGGAGTTCCTGCAGGCCTGTTTCTCCGCAGGGTTGACCCACTCCACCCTGAAGGTCTACGTGGCAGCCATTGCGGCCTACCATGATCCTCTCGGTGGACAGTCAGTGGGCAGTCGCCCCCTGGTTACACGTTTCCTCCACTGTGCTTGAGGCTGAGGCCTCTGGCCAGAGAAGCTTATGCTAAGCGGTGGATCAGGATGCTATTCCATAGCCTCGAGTCCTCTGATCTCCCCTCTCCTTTGGGGGTCAAGGCTCACTCCTTCTGAAGTTTGCCTTTGGGTGGGATGTCCCCACCTATTTTGTCAGGTGCCTACCTGCATTCGACGCAACTCCTGGCTCCTTTCTCTCGCTTTAGCCGTGCTCTTCCACACTAGGCAGGGATTTGTAAGTCTGGCGGCGTGGGCATACTCGTTCCCATAGTGTTTCGACGTAGCTACCATGTAACCATGGATCCCTGAGGGAATGAGATGTCTCAGTGCCATACTTCCGGCATCCCTGCGAATGCTTACTTCATTTCCCAGAAGCTGCCGCTGTATCCACCGCATGTGCTTTTTAGCATCCTGTTCACTACGTCACCCCGCCTGTGACGTCTCACCCATCCATTGGACTGATTACACATGTGATTCGGAGCGTGGTCACGCTAAAGGCGTCCTTATAGCGTTTCGACACAGCATCTCATTTCCTCAGGGAACCATGGTGACATGTGTAACCAGAAATGTTTGATTTTTGGAAGTTATGTGCATTTGGGTTTTATGCTACAACTTAAGTTGGTAAATTAATGTTTTTTTTGCATTATTTTAGAGTGATGTCTGTTATTATGATGGTGTTTTGCATTTGTATGATACTGTGCACCTTCTATATATCAGTATTTACAACAATTTCTGACATTTCAAAGTTCAAGGAGAAGTTAATATAATTAAAAATGTCATTATTTCGTCACCAAACCATTTTTTTTCCCTGTGGAACACAAAAGGAGAATTTTTAATAATGTGCTAGTAGCTCTTTTCCATTAAACAATGAATAGGGACTGGCGCTTTTAAGCGTTAGAAAGAACACAAAAGCGCCAAAAAGAGATTGCATTTAATCAAGGAATCACAAGTAATCAGTACAATTTGTGTATTTTATTAGTATACTAAGTGTTCTGATTTTTTTCTGTGTGAGAAACAGACTGAAATTTATGTTGTTAAACCACCTGTATTATTAGGAACTGAAAAGCAATCATGAACCAATCTGTGAACAATTCTGTGAACCAATCGTGAAACCAATCCGCTAACAAATCACTCATATTGATTAAAAATTAAACTAAAAATAGCTAATATATGTATATTTTAAATATTTTAAAATCTAAAAAGTTTTTAATGATGTGTACAGTTGTGAGGAAAATGTCAGATTTTACTTGATGGTTACACCACATAACATTTTCCCTTAATTTAAGTGTTCTGAAGCATTCTCTGAGAAAAAACAGACCGAAATTGATGTTATTATTCCCTGATAAACTTCCCGGGTTATAAAAATCTGGATCAGACTGATTCGTACTGTAACAAATCATTAAGACTGTTTTGCAGAACCAAATCAACTGAAACAATTCAAAAGAATTCGAACATATGCCACTTCCTACATGAATGTACCAAGGAGAGAATTTTCAGTGAACAAAATTTCAGGCCGTTCATCACACATAGGGCCTGTTTACACCTGGTCATTTCATGCATTTTTGCTGATCGGATATCTATCTGATTTGTTAAAATGTTTCCATTTACACTTGGCCACATAAATGTGTCGTCGTAAAACGGATATAAATCCGATCTTCAATTCCCGCGCTATATTTAAATTTAACGGAGTTCACATCAACGAAATCAAAAGATAAGCTGCATTTTATTAATTATCAGCTCATTTCAAGATCAAAGACCGCAATAGGAGAGCGCGAGGCATCAGCACTGGAAAGATAAGTTTGTCTTACTACTTTTAATGAAGATGATTGTGTGCTGACCGTCTGCGCCATACTTTCAGTTTCATTCGCAGCAGTTTGTGTGTCGGCTTGCTGAAGAGATACTCAGCTGCTCGTCTGCAGCGATGCGTGTTGCATTAGCGCAGTCTGACTAATGTCAAATAGCCTATAACACGCTTTCACATGTTTATTATTTTAACATTTTGGGAGGAGTAAAATTAACATATGTGGTTTCAACAACCAGATGCATTTACACTTGTCCAGTTTTGTCTAGAATGCGGCCCAGACCACCTCCTGAAGTGGTTTGAGCGATTGGATTTATTTCCATCTCGAATGAGTTTCGGAGGGCATTTACACCTGGTCTTTTCACGATCGGATAGCTATCCGATCAGAAAAGAAGTATGAAGTGACCAGGTGTAAACAGGCTCAAAATCACTTTATGACTTCAGATAACATTAAATATAGCGCACAAGTCAACCGATTCTATGATACTTTTATTTTTTGAAGCTTCAGAGCTCCAGTCCCCATTCCTTCGCAACTGCATTGAAAATAATAACCACTACGTTATTAAAAATGTGTCCCGTTGTGTTTCACAGTACGGGTTTATGAGGGTGAGTAAAATATTTTGGGGTGACCTTTAAGTAAATGAAGTCTTTGACAAAGTGAAACCTCACCTATTCTCTGTCTCTTCAGGTTCTTCTGCATTTACCGGCATGAAGAATGACCCATCACATGATGACTATGCTATTTACAAAATTACAAGCTAGCTGAAATTCTGTCTCACCAAACGGCTGCTCTGGGCCTGAATAATTGATCAGATATTGAAAAGCTCTAATAAAAGGAGGCAGCCTGCTATGCAGTCGACATTCTTGTCTTCGGCCGTTATAGACACATCTCTAATACATGAAGGAAAAGGCTGATTAGGCAGAAGAGTGCAAATGTTGTTCCTTATTTTTATCCCTCCAGGAGAGCAGAATTTGAAATAGAAGATTAGGTTACCGTGGTGCAATCTGTCATGCTAAGGGAACACGCCCAACCGGTGCCAACGCCAACTAGTTAAGAGCTCCCTGCTGCATAGAGTAACACGATCAGAACAAAACAGCATATTTATGACATACTGTAAACAGCGTAATGCGCAAATATAAATGAACTTTTCTCATTTTGTCAAATGAAAATATTAAAAGATGTTCAGTACAAAAGATTATTGTTTTTCATAAAAGAATAAACGGATAGACCCCAACACAAAATGATAAACACTGAATTAAAGATTACTGAGCCATACCACCTCATAAAAACAAAGCCTGTCAGAGGTCAATGTCTCCTTAAATATCCGATGATTTGACTTTATGACATTACAAGATTCAGGTTGGAAAATGTCACATGGTGTGACTCCCCATAAACTTTTGAACAGGGTTATTATTGTTAACTAAAACCATAACAAAATGTCATTACTTCAATAAAATAATAATCACTTAAACAAAATATAACAAAATTGTAACAAAATAAGTAAACACTAACTGAAACAAAATAAAATATTAAAAACTTTTTTTTTATTTCAGCTAGTTGCCAAGGCTAGCTGTCATTTTGCTTTAGTTTAAGTTCAAGTAATAAAATAACTAAAACTAAATGAAAACTAAACGGAAACTTAAAAACTACAAAGACTAGTAATTAACTAAATTAAAACAAAAACTGAAGAAAGAATTCTATAATTTTATTTTAGAAAAAACTATTTTATTATTACATTTATATATATATATATATATATATATATATATATTTTTTTTTTTTTTTTTTTTTTTTTTTTTTAAATTTTTAATTA
>NW_015505301.1:1440797-1458724 GCF_001515645.1 Sinocyclocheilus grahami
TATGTTACTTAATGGTTACACCACATTTTTTCCTGGATTTTTTCCCATAAAACATATACTTTTAAAAATAAAGGTTACAAAAGTTTCTTTTTTTTCTTTTTCTTTTTTTTAAGCAATGTCACAGAAGAAACATTTTTGGTTCGCTTTTAGTGAACAGTTCCTAAAAGAACCATTTTTTCATAGTGTGAAGATCATTTAAATAATCTAAAGAACCCTTTTCTACTATAAAGAACCTTTTGTGGAATGGAAAGGCTCCCTGGATCTTATAAGTTCTTCAAGGAAACACAAATGCCAATAAAGTACCTTCATATTTACGAGTGTATGAAACCAAGAGAAATACAAAAAGAGCATTAACACCGGTGACATCAACTAGATTTTTCTTCTTTTTTTTCTTAATCGTTGATACTTGTACATCATTAATCCACAGTTTTCTTCCAAGCCATGTAAACTGACCAATCCTGCCTCAATTTGACCCGAGGGCACCCACTCCCAGCATCCCTGACCTGCAACACCATCAGCTGTGGTCTCTTTAATAAATTGTACCTTTTACCAAAGCAAAAGGTGATGAATTGAAAAAATGTTTAGCAGCGCGATCAATTATTCACGTTGTCTTTTACTCAAATCAGCTGTTGATGAATAATTAAAATTAATCTCATTACAGGAGATTTCATTATGAGATCATTTAATTAAATGAAAGCCCAAGGATCTCAGACGTTTCTGAGACATGGGTGCTCGCGGTGCTGCTTTAATGGGCTGAGGGGGCACAGGAGTGGGAGGTTACACACATGGGCACATACATTGTTTAATGGCTTCTTCTAAATAAAGACAAATCAATAATAAGTTGTCATCTCATCAATGTGTTGAAAGCATTCCAGAGCCACGGCTTATCAGCTGGGCTACATTACCCATCATTCATATAAAACATACTAATAGTTTAGAGCTTTAAAACAATATACCTATGCATCAGGGCTAAATGCATGTGAAAAATCACAGCAACGAAAAGAATAAGCTCCTTTTCAAAAGGTCAAATGTGCCTCTACGAATTATGAAGGGTACAACTTGTACATCTGATCCGAAAAATAAATGATATCACAGTCTTGTGGGAGCCATTAGGAAGCTTTCTTTGTGGGGAGATTTTTTGCATGTCTTGTCTTCAGGAGCACTTAAGAAGCCGAGGAATTCCTCTGAGCCTGTGATACATATCTAGGTAATGTTCCGGCTGAAGCCATTTTGTGCCATCCAGATATCAAGTGTTAAAGGTTTTTCACACACTCACACACACTCTCGTCCACATCACATTATATCATAACACAGGTGGATTTAGGTTGAGTCACAAAACCGCACGTCGCTCATATAGCGGAGGAATGTTTGAATGAATCACACGCGACTGAGAATGTCACGCCATGACACATTACAATACCTGGATAATGTTACAGGTAATGTTTTAATCGTGTACAGGTTCAAAAGAAAAACTTGAAAAGGAAATTTGGCCTGATTTTCTGTTAAAAAGTAAATAACAGCTTTCAAATACTTCTCAAATATAATGATTCTGGTCAATTCCTGCATTCACGGGTTAAGATATTTCTGAATACTGACCTTTGTACATGGCAACACTGAATAACTGACCACTCATTCGGTTTCCAACAAACCTGGTCTCTCTGTCTCCCCATGACCTATGAAAGAAAGACAATAAGATTATTAAAACTCAAATTAATAATTAATTAATTCATTAAATATACCATTTATTCATTTATCTGTAAAATAGACAAGTGCCTCATGCTAACTAGAGGTTCAGTTCCCTGAATCTGTGTTCAGCGTCCCTGCACACTCCACTGTTCTCTGTTCACTCTTTTCACAAAACAAAACAAAACAAAAAATTGAATACAAATAAAAATAAAAATGATTAAATATACTTAAAATATTAAGTTAGAACGTTTTTTTGTTTTTTGCAATTACTGCATTACTAAACATACAACTCGGAAAGAAAGGCAATAACATTATTTAAACTCAAATGAATAATTAATTCATTCATTAAATATAAAATGTATTAATTTATCTGTAAAATAGACAAGTGCCTAACTAGACATTCAGTTCTCTGAATTGGAGTTCAATGTCCCTGGACACTCCAATGCCTTTTTCACAAAACAAAACAAAACAAAACAAAACAACAAACTAAACCAGAGCAAAACAAAACAAAACAACCAAATCACAACAAAACAAAACCAAAACAAAACAACAAACTAAACCAGAGTAAAACCAAACAAAACAACCAAATCACAACAAAACAAAACAAAAACCATAGCACAAAACAATTAAAACATTGAATACAATTAAAAATTAAAATAAATTGTGTTAAAAAAACATAAAAATATAAATAAATTATTTAAAAAAATATTAAGTTAGAAAGTTTTTTTGCAATAATGACAGCCTAACTATACATTACTATACATAAAGGTTTAAACTTTACATATATGGCACCATTTATATAAAGTTGAACATATACTACATATTAAACGCATAAAGTACTTATTTCATTTCTTCAAAATAAGGCATGGTAAATGAAAATCCTTGAATGATACAAGGCGAAGGACAATAAGCTTTTGAATTTCATTTCAGCATAATGTATATTCAGGCACAGGCTTCAATTTAAAAGAGGAAACCATGACCATAAACATTAGCATTTTGTGCAAACAACTGCGTAATTTGTTTAGCCTCATAATAAGCTGGAGATGGCATACAATGAAAGAAAGCCTTTTGGTTTTAAAATGAATAAAAATTGATTGCGTCCCAATAAAAAACGAATTGGCAGAGTGTTAACTGAATTGCACTCAAACGTCTGTAGCAGTCCCTGGTCGCTTTATTGTGTGCTAATGCAATAGAGCACACTTAGCAATAAATGCATCTTTCTGATGAGCTCGGAGAGGTTTTCCAAAATGGCCTGATGAAATTGTCCAAATTAGATTAGGCTGAGCTGCTAATGACTCTTAAAACAAAGGAAAATCTCCAAATAAAATTAGCCGAGCCTCTTGTTCTCTAAATAAATCATATGTAAATTACTGTCATTGGAAAAAAGATGCCTGCCTGGAGGGTAAAGGTTTCATTATCTCAATGGGTTTGGAACTCTAATAAGGAGGCTCCTCCAAGACAATTAAAACTTGAAAATAAATCACAGGAAATGTATCTAACTCGCAGAAAGCCTCTTTGAATCCTGATACTATATTTAAACTCAGAAATTTCTGATTTGATTATCCTTGGGCAGTTGCTCCGTATGACTCCTCAAGACGTCTTATATCAGGATGTGACAGCTTCTGTTGTTTAATAGACTTTCCGACTCATTTCTTTTCATTCAATTAAAATTCAGATGAGCTTGTGAAGTGCTTAAGAAAAAGTTCAATTGTTTAGAGTTGAACTCAGCTGATTTGAATAGGTTCCTATCACTCCGTTGACAAACCAAACAGGCTGATATGACAAGTCTGCAGCAATTACTACAGCAAATAAACAGAATGAATGACGTTTGAGAACAGCTTGAGTGTGACTCAATACAAACACAGGGATTTCAGTTGCTTAGGTACACGTAACCGCTCTAGTCTTCCTGCCATTCAGGTAATTCTGTGTATTGTTCGCATTTTATCCCTGTTTGACCTGGTGGACTTGCTAAGCTTTGGTGGAGAAGAAAACGTCACAGAGACCTGAAAACAGAACACCATATAGGTGCTCTTGAAATAGGCAAGGATTGTGTGGTTGTTTTCTGCATTGCAGAAATGCTGCTAATTCACTAAAATCTCAAATAAGAAACAATGACATACATAATGAGAATAAGGCAATAAACCACAAGTGGTTGCAGTGACATTAACATTTTAATCATGGTAAAATCACTGTAACTAACAGCTTTGAATAGCTTATTGCTTTATTTTTTGCGACAGCTTCAAATGTTGCTCATCCAATCAGAATTCAGAGTTATAGCCACTTACTTTCGCTTTCATGATCTGTCTCTATTCAATGAACACCTCTCAAAAAACAGCTTAGTCTAAGTACAGAAGTTTCTTATGCTTATGCATTTATATGATCAAAATACAGTAAAATCTATAATATTGAAAAATATTATTACAATTTAAAATAACTGTTTTCTATTTTCATATATTTTAAAATGTCATTTATTCCTGTGATGCAAAGCTGCATTTTTATTAGCCATTACTCCAGGCTTCAGTGTCACTTCAGAAATCGTTCTAATAAGCTGATTTGCTGCTTTTATTGATTTTAAACATTTTTATTGTTATTAATATTGAAAACAGCTGTGCTTAAAAAAAATGTCTTTTTTTCCCCCCAAGATTCCCTGATGAATAGAAAGTTCAAAAGAACTGTTTTTTTATATATATATAAATCTTTTGTAACGTATTTACTGTCACTTCTGATCAATTTAATGCATTCTTGCTGAATAAAATAATTAATTTCTTTCAAAATAAAACATATCTTACTGAGCCTAAATTTAAACAATAGTGTACATTTGCATAAGAATGTGTTAATTTTATTTACATTTTGTAAATTATAATATACAATATATAATATTATAATATGATCACATCCACTTAATTTAGGTTAACAAAACGTACCAATTACATCTTCTGTATCTGTCAGAAAATGTCATATTTCATTTCAGCAAATGGAGCGACATTAATTGCTCCAAGTGTTCTTAAAGGGGCTAGAAAACACATTACCATAATTGAAAGTCCATACTGTGGTAAAAATAACTGTTCTCGTGTTGAGCTAGACCCAGTGGTGCCTTTTGCTGTCTGTTGGTGAGAACTAAATATATTTTCTGCGTTCTGAATGGCATTCCAGTCCAAAGTGTATGTGACAGTAGTTAACAGTGTATGATCATAAATAGTTTTCTCAGCCAAAGCATTTTCAAGATGGGTCTTAAGCGGAGGCAGTGCAACTTTCAGAGTTATTAGTCTTTTTATCTCCTTGCTAAAAGCACACTTTGGCAAATGCTCTACTATCTAGGTATTCATTTTAATTGATTTCTGGCAACACGATGGCGTCGTAATATTGCAGGGTCTCAACACTGGGCCAAAATTATGTCATTTAGACCACCTGTTCCTGGAAAACATCATCACCCTTAAGCAGTTCCGGCTGGCTTCCAAAAAGTGAACTTCTGAACTGCTGCCTTTGGTCCTGATTTGTGAGTAAGCAGGCAGCAACAGCCACTCTAAGTTTGTGAGTGTGGTTAGAGGGCTTACATAAGGGATGGATGGACTCTGCACATGTCACTCAACATCAGGGTGCAGCAGTAACGGGTCATTGCCCAATTTAAGCGTTAATGAGAACACAGTTAGGATGCAAAACCTATGTGAGCTTCTCCATGTTCTAATAGTTTCATGTTAATGAGGACCGGCTGTGTTGTGAGATTCGGAAGTCTGACAATCCATCCATGAATTTATAACAATGGATAATGATCATAGCCCAACAAGCACAATTAAAAAACTCATTATTTACTCACCCATGTCTGTCATTTTAACCTGTAAAAGTAGTAGACATTTATTTATTTATTTACTTTTATTATTATTAGAATTTGTTTTTAATGAAGTGTGTTCACATCCAGATTCAAAAACTGTTATTTTCAGAGAGCAGCTTTGGCAGGAGAATAAAATCAGTGAAAAAAATAAATAAAATCTGTCCATTTCTCACAAAAATCTATCCTACAACTTGAAATACAGTGCACAACTCAAAATACAAAATACTAATTTTATTTTAAAATAACTTAAACTCTTGCGGTATGGAAAGATCTGTCTAAAAATAATTGTAAAAATTCAACTTTTGCATTTTTTGGGGAAAAAACAGTATACTACTGTAGAATGACATGAAAATGTGTAAATAATGACATTTTTATGTTTTAATGATGCCATTTACACTAATGATGGGCACTTTCAAAGCACTGCTTTATGACGCTTTGAAACCTTTGTGAATCATTTGTTTCGAAAAAGTGACTAGGAGCACGTATAAAACTACCAAAGTTATGTTATTTCAGTAAACAAGGCTTCGTTACGTCATAAGTGTTTTGAAACATTTCAAAATTTCCATGGTTTGCCGTTGTGGGGCAGTAATGGTAGCAAACCATTGAACTAGCATCTATGGTTTTTACCTGATTTCAGATCAGTTTTATCAATTTGTAGACATTTTAAATGAGACATTTGTGCAATTAAAAGCATGAGTAGCAGTTAATAGTCTCTTACTGGCCTGTTTAGACAAGCTCTCCATAAAAAAAGCCCTGCAAATAAATAACAATTGTTAATAAAACACATATTATACAGAAACGACATATTTAATGGTATTTTATTATTTTTAAAACATTTAATGTATTATAAAACATTTAATGCATTATATTTTATTAGATAAAAACTGCTTTTATGCATGTTTTGGCCTGAGTTTTAGCTGCATTTACTCCAGCTTAAACCAGCAGGAATCACCAGCGTGTGGTGTTTTGAGTGCTTCGACACAGTTAATCATTTTGCGAAGTAATTGGTTCAATTGATTCGAACCTTTAAAAGGTTAATTTCTCCCATCACTAATTTACACTAGCTCCACCCACCAATGTCTGGTTGGGATCGACAACAAAAAATGCGTGTTAAGCAACCGAAAAAGGTGCATGGCAGTAAATTTCGACGCGATCGACCTGAGTTCGAAACCGCCTTTTGCTAAACTCATTCTTCTCTCTTTTCCAATCACATATGAGATCGGAAAGACATTTTTTTTTATATAAAAATGAAGTAAATATTCGAAAAGTCGAAATAACAAAGTGTTTATCGGGTAGGGTTAGGGGTAGGTGTACGGAGGGCTTTATTATCCCAATATAAGGCGACATCCATTTAATAATTGTAATAAATTACAATTTACACTTACATATTGTTGCTCTTTTGTTAGTTTTGATTGCTTCTATTGTCCTCATTTGTAAGTCACTTTGGATAAAAGTGTCTGCTAAATTACTAAATGTAATGTAATAAATATGATAACTGCATACGGTTTTATACTGTACTACAAATATAGAGGTACAAATATCTGCCATTTTTTGCTCTAAGTATAAACAGCATCTACTATTTACACTTACTGCTAAGAAAATGCTACTATTTTTACACAGTCTAAATAGAATTGTTATTTGCACTTAGTGAAAATAGCATATCACTAAGAAAATACTGCTATTTTCACTTATTGTAAATAGAATCCAGTTCTATTTGAACTTAGTGTAAATAACATCTATAGCTAAGAAAATATGCTATTTTCACTTAGTGTAAATTGCATCTATCTCTATTTGCACTTGTGTGCAAAGGGTAGCTGCCTTTTTTTAAAGTGAACTTTTTAACAACCCATAAATATAAGTCTTAGACATTGGTTTAAGTCAGAATTCGGTCAGATTGTTCCGCCTCTATCTTATGTTAATCAGAGGTCTCAAATTCTAAACTACCTCTAAAATAGCCACATTGATATCGGAATCAATTATAGTACTAATTTTGATGGTTATAGGAACGAAAGCCAAGCTCAAATATTGTAATTCTTTTGGAAAATTCACAACACTGAAAAAAAAGCTGTATAATGTCTGCATGCGCATGTTTCACATGCATCAATATACTCCTTTGAGAACAACACTATAGCTGTTCACACGATTTCATAAAATGAAAGATGAAACACGCACTAATTCACTCTCTTCCAGGTGCTGACTTCAATGTACCCACATTTTGTTTATCCACATTTTGCCGAAAACTTTCTCTGGTGGAAGTGACATTTATTATTTTGGGCAAGCTCCTGTTTTAAAGACTAAATGTAAAGAGAAACACAGCCGTTTCCAGCAGAGAGAGTCCTTGGTGAAATCACTTCACACTTTGAGAGAGGTGCTGACAGTAGGGATCAGGGCTGCGTAAGTTATTCCAGAGGTCTCAGCAGGATAGCAAATGATGTGACCTAAACAAGCAGCCGATAAGCCTGTGACATACAGGGAAACAATCCCTGCTCTACCTCCAACAATATATTCATCTGCACGAGCTGACTGCTTCACGAAAGGCCCCGGGGGCCAGCAGAGGGGGTAGTGTGCTTCCTGACACTCTTATTGGCAGGCCCACATATGAATCTGCAGACTTTTCTCATATTTTCTTCATTAATTGTAGTGGAAAATCTTTGGAATTCTGCATATAGATAAATCTGCAAATAGGAAATCTGCATCCACAGATTGTGTGTGCGCCATAATACCATGCTGGGGGGAAAAAAACTTGGTGTAGGAACAATTTTCATTCAAAAGTGCTAGCAAATTTCATGAACAATTACAAGAAATGACAAGTAGCACACTGACTTAAGAGTGAAGTAGAAAAACTGAAATGGTATTTTCTTGTAAAACGTACTCCAATAATCTTTATTTACAACTTTTACATTTTTTTTTAACAGTGTAGAGTTATTTTAGTATTATCTATTATTAGTAGAATTATTTTAACTATTATAGATTTTATTAATATCATGAATTAGCTTTTATTTTTATATTTTCAATTCTGTTCATTATTCAGCTCATTAAGAAATCTTTGGAATTCTGCATATAGATAAATCTGCAAATAGGAAATCTGCATCCACAGATTGTGTGCGCGCCATAATACCATGCTGGGGGGAAAAAAACTTGGTGTAGGAACAATTTTCATTCAAAAGTGCTAGCAAATTTCATGAACAATTACAAGAAATGACAAGTAGCACACTGACTTAAGAGTGAAGTAGAAAAACTGAAATGGTATTTTCTTGTAAAACGTACTCCAATAATCTTTATTTACAACTTTTACATTTTTTTAACAGTGTAGAGTTATTTTAGTATTATCTATTATTAGTAGAATTATTTTAACTATTATAGATTTTATTAATATCATGAATTAGCTTTTATTTTTATATTTTCAATTATGTTCATTATTCAGCTCATTAATATTTTTTTGTAATTTTGCTATGTGCTTTTGTCATTTTATATATATATATATTCTTTTTAAAATACTATGTAGGTTTGATTTATTTTGATTTCAGTTTTAGTTTAGTTTCGATATTTATTTCTAATTAGCAATTTTAGTGCTTCTGATTTGAATTAGTTCCCAAGGAAACATTTCCAATTTGTATTATTCAATTTAATTTTATTACTATTTTTTTAAATTAAGTTAAATTATTCAACTTAAATTTCAGTAATTTGGTTATGTTTTTCTTTTTTAATATTAATATGTTTAATTTATTTTCATTTTTCATTTTTAGTTTCAGTTTTTATTTTTTAATTAGCAATGTTATTACTTCAACTCATTTCCATTAGTTGGCAAGGCAACAGTTTGCATTTTTGTTATTTAATTTAATAGTTTTATATATATTTTTTTTGTAGGTTTAATTTATTTTCTTTTTTTTTCAGCTTCAGTTTCAGTTTTTATTTCCAATCAGTAGTTTAAATACTTCAACTCTTTTCAATTACTTGCCGAGGCAACATTTATCATTTTTGTAATTGCAATTTAATTTAATAGATTTTTTTTCGGTGATAACCCTGTAATAACAAGTTACATTAGAGAGACAGCTAAACCAGCTGAATCAAAAGAGTGTTCAGTTTACAAATAGTCAACATGTCAATTATTAAAGATAGCCAAATACGCATTTAAAGCAAAGCAAAGACACTCACCAACAACTGCTGAAATTTTTGACCAATTTTTGACATGAAAAGAAGTGCAAGTAAACAACAGGACTGCATGAGCGTATTGCTTCTTTTTTTTTTTTTTTAAACCCCCACATGACATAATGGGCATGAGATTGGAGGCTGGGGGGACTATATCCACATTGACTTTACACACCTATTTAAAAACAGCAGCCCTTCACACCAAGTTTAACAGGAAGAGGCTGTAAAACGAAATGGGTGAGACCTACAGTATTTCATAATTAATAGTTAGCGGCGAGGGAAAGAGGTCTGCAGTGACGTAAAAATGTCAACAATAAAACGTTGAAAAAACAGTCATCAATCTCTCTTTTTACATAATTCAAGATAATTATGAACTGGATAAAATCAGTAGTGGCCAGAAGCAAGGCACGGTAACTGTGATTGCTTTAACTGTAGACATCTCCCACAAGTGTTGTGCTATAGTGGTTTGGTAAGTTCCTGCGGTGGTCTCCTGCTCGGTAGGAGGCCACACCTGCAAAGCGTACAGTAAATTACTCTGCAGGCCTACTTGCCCTTGTCTGCTACACTGTGCTAACTCTATTGTCAAAAGCTTAATCACCACCACAAGATTTATATCCTAGGGTTAACTCGTGGGAATGACTCAATAAAGCTGCAAGTTATTTGTTCTTTTTATAGTCAATTACTGCTGTACGTTTAGAAGGGGTGAAAAACTTTCAGCGATACACCAACATCAGGTTACCATGCTGCAAACGGCACTATATTTAATCTAATTCATTATTTATGCTGAGATTTATCAAATAGAAATTAGACACTGGGGGAGTAAAACAACTTTGTGGCAAAATAGAGAGCAGAGAAAAGATTGACGCTTACCTGTTAAAGGATGTAATTTAGCCTCAGCTCTCCTTGACTTCGGTAGGGGGTGGAAGTCTTTACAAACCTGTAGGTAAAACAATGTTATTTTCATGTCTCCATCATATAAAGCCTTAATATAGTCGATCAAATATTAAACTTAGACTTTAAAAATGGAAATCATTTTAGTTAATTATCTTTTATCAAAATATCACAATTAAGTGAACATGATTTCAGATCATATTCAGATCAAGAAATATTCTAGGTTTGATTAATGAATGTATTTGAGACGATTTGAAACTGAATAGAATGACAATCATAAAAAAAGGCAAACTCTGGATGAGAGTAATACATAAGGAATGTAAATATATAAATGAATTAATTAAGAAATTTCCTGGTTCCAGACATTTCCAGGTTGTGCTGTCACAAAAAAATATATATAAATAAATAAAAATCAGTTTCCATTCCATCAGTCTTTTGTAATATCTTTTTTTTTTAAAGTTTTTCTCCTGGATAGAATGATCATAAATACATTTTAAAAATCAACACTGGATGACAGTAATACAAAAAGAGTAAACAAAATTAATATATAAATACATACATACATTTGTTAAGAAATATTCAAGGTTTGATTTATTGATAATAAATGTATAGTTTTTTTTTTTGCTGTCACAAAAATGACCTTTCATCCCACTGGTCTTTTCTAATGTTCAAAAGTTAGACACTTTTTTCTTTTCTCTTTTTTGAAACTGGACAGAATGACAGTCATAGAAACATGTCAAACATCAACAATGGATGACAGTAATAAATGAGGAGCATTGTAAATAAATACACATACAAACATCAATACTGGATGACAGTAATGCATAAGGATCAACTGATAGACAGACAGACAAACAGACAGACTAGATAGATAGATAGAGCGATCAATCGATAGCAATGGATTTCATGAATTATGTGATTGACACAATTTGGTTACAAATGTATATTTAAAAAAAAGCTAAAGTTTAAAAGGTATACTACAGAAAAGGAATGTCACTGCATGTCTGACAGCAAATTAGTCTCACTGAAACAACAGAGACTTTAAGACGGAAAGAAAACACCACTGAAGGAAGGTGGCACGGACAATAACGCGACTTGATATAACACAAAATTGAAATGCAAATTGTGTCTTTTTTTTCCATACTAAACTTTATAATAGTAGTTTGAAGCAATTATATCTGATCACATGGCTGTTAGGATAAAACCAGCACATGTCATGGATATCGAGTTTCTGACCTCACCTCAAAAACACAGAAAACATCACTCGAAAAACATCCAATCGCAATAAACATCTCACAGGTATACATGCCAGAAGCAATCAAACACCGATTTTCTAAAAGTAGTTCACAACATGACTGTGGGTATTGTATCATGCCATTAATGTGCTCATATCAGTGATATTTACTCAAAAGTCTGAATTATATCAGTTCTCGACGACAGAAAATGTCTTCATAACACTGACTCAGACGCAAAGCCGCAGACTTAGAGCAGAGGTCTTTAAGAGCGGAGGCCTAGACCTCAGCCAACACATGAAGACAATTCAAGATAAATGGAGCATGCTAGTTTCACAGTACATGAAAGGCTGCCCAAGGACACTGCTCTGAAAGAAAGAACACAGCTAGCCAGTAAAAGCGGAAAAAGAAGAAACTTCAAAGTAGTACCAAAACACATTTTGATTTAGGATAATTCATTTGATGAAATGCTTTGTGGGTCTTGGAATTGGTGCAGTTACCACTCTCAGTGCTTGAAGTGTATCGTGCCACAACACGAAACTACACACCGTTTGAGAATAACACCATATATTAGCCTTAATGATAATGTAACGTAATGGTCCATAATGCAGATAAAGGCCTGCAATTGTAAATTACAGTTGGAATTGGGTTAAATCTAAATTTAAACTGGGCATGCATTAATAGACACAGAATTGAAGCTGTGTCGCAATGCAGATCTTATGGAGATTATTCTAGCGTGTGACTGTGTCTTACACAACAGGACATAATAAATGAGTGGTTACACTCATTTATTACTCATTACACTGAAAAAATGGTGTAGAAACAATTTCATTCAGAAATTGTTACATTTCACAATTAATTACAAAGAAATGGACAAGTCATTTAAATACACTTTTTTTTTTTGGTAGAAAGACTAATAGTATTTTCTTGTAAAACATGCACCATTAATCATTATATATACTGTATATATATATATATATATATATATATATATATATATATATTTATTTATTTATTTATTTATTTATTTATTTATTTATTTATTTATATACTTTATATATGAACATGAATGTTTTATTCATTTCCATTCGGGGGAAGTTGGTTGTGCCAAAATCTGAGCAAGTTTGTACTTTAATTTAGTCAAGGAAAAATGAGAGAGAGGTCAAATGAATAAGAATAATTATATTTCAGGATGTCTGAAATCTATTTAAATGAATGGAACAAAATGGGGACAAAGAAATATGACTTCTCAAAATAAATATGAATAAATAAAAGTTGCTCCAAATTCAGCATATTTTCTGAAATATATACATAAACCAGTCTGAAAAAGATCAGAATATGTCATGTAGTTAAAAAAAAAATCAGATTTAAGTATGTATGTATTTATGTTTAGAAAAAAAAATCAACATTCTGTCTGTTAAGATACAGGGAAATAATAAATCTTTTAATACCCCTTTTTGTGCAAAAAATCTGCAATTACTTTCTTTGAAAGGCAGATTTTTTTTCTTTCTTTTAAACTCTCACATTCAGAAAAAAAAATGTTTCCATTTCCATTCCATTTTACACACTGGCAACTCATATGCATACAATTTGCCTGCAACATTTTGCATTTAAAATCCTTTCTAATGTGCATTTCTCAATAACAGGCAGCTGTACTCTCTAAAAGTGCTACTCTTTAACGAGTGGAATGAGTGAAGTCTATGAATTTTGTTTTGCCTGACATTTGTATTACCAGACAAACCAAAACAGTAAAATGACAAATTTATTGAACTTGATCGAGTATAAAACCAGGCCTTTCAGTTTGGATATAAATTACTGCACATATTCACTTCTACTGCAGCTCAACCTTGAACTCAGCGTAATGACACCAGCCGGGTAATGAGACCACAGAGCCCTGATGACGCTACACGTCTAACCAGAGGGAGGGCTAGTGTGTCAACCACACGAGCTACAGTGAGACCAAACCCAATGACCACTGTTACAGTGGCCTAAAACATGTTAAGTTCAACTGATACCACTCTCAAAACAATCTTCATATGCCATGTTAGTCTGAGAAGAATATGCTATCATAACTGCTGATTTACCTACTATAGGAAATGTGAATAAAACGCTAACAAATTTGCTTACATTAAATGCACACTAGCATCTAAATTAATAATATTAAACATTAAACGTTAAAATAATTTTCATTAATTGTGTTAACTGAAATATAAAGGCAGACTGAAAGAAGGAAATCAAACTCACCATATTCAAACTCCATTCACAAATTAAAAGAAATAAATTATAATAACACAATTTGTGTTACTGACTGATTTATACTCTTTGTTTGCAATTTGCACATTTACTTCTTAAATTGCAGATCCATGATACACAATATATTGTTTAGCTTATGACTACATCGCTTGAATTATTATTAGTTTTCTAGAAATTAACTGAATTCCTTTTTAATTAAACTTTTTGGTAGCACATTTTTTACAGTGTTTTTGTTACACATGTCACATTTACTTACCAATAACAGTAAATTATGCATAATTACAAGCAAATAACCATAAATCAAACCCTAATCTGTACCTTATAGTACGTACAAGTTGTTATTACACAGTAATTGACTGTATATTTACACTGCATCAAGGACATCTTAATATAAAGTGTAACCTTAAAATGCATTACCTTAATCTTAAAATAAGGTATAAACTTTTGTACCAGTGTTCATCCGTTTAGCGTTTTGCTTATCAGAGCTGCCAAAAACATGATAACTTAAAGATTGACAAACATTATTTTAATATTAGAAGATATATATATAAATGTTTAAAAACATTG
Source organism: Sinocyclocheilus grahami (assembly GCF_001515645.1). Taxonomy (NCBI): domain Eukaryota; kingdom Metazoa; phylum Chordata; class Actinopteri; order Cypriniformes; family Cyprinidae; genus Sinocyclocheilus; species Sinocyclocheilus grahami. The sequence continues at coordinate 1,455,405 of NW_015505301.1, forward strand.
CAGATCTGCTTCCCCTCAAGGAATAATGAATTACTAGTTGTGACTCACAAGATCAAAATCTTTATTAGTCTCATTTGTGCTTTATAAAATCAGTTTCTTAATAAGAAAAATAGAATTAAAGTACTTAAGTTACGATATATGTTTCTTAATTATTAATTTACTCATTTTTAAGGCAGCATATTTATCTTTATGCATCTGTACTAACATTTTATTTGACTTCATTCAAATCTGCTAATCTTATAGTAATTCTAATTGGTATGAGTCATATTAAAATGATTTTAGTCCACTAGTTTCTGCTTATCTGCATGTGTGAAGCCTTGGAAATAAACAGACTGATATTCCTCCCTTCCTGTTTCCCACACAAAAGTAACAAAACACAATTTTATTTCGGCATTAAACACATTTGGTCATAAGTAAATTAAATCCTTGCAAAAACATCTATTAAAAACACTACCTTTAAAAAAAATGTAAGCTCATTTTACCTTCAAGTCATAAAATAGCAGCACATACTGCAGGGTTACCCTTCACCCTTAGACTGTACTTGTATTTAATACTGAATGTAATGTGCCCCCTAGAGGAAGTTCCTTCAAAACACTTTGCATCCTATGTACCAACTCTGACTGCCTCTAAACCGACCTATTTTTGTGCACTTCATACTGTATACATTTTTGTCATTTGTCCAAATTAAATATTTAACCACTGGAAAATAGAATCGGAAGAAATAAACTCATGAGCCCCAAACTTGAATTCCATCCACACGCATCCATCATTGTTTTGTATTCCCGTCAACGCTCAAACCAGGAAAAATTGTTTATTTTCAGACGTGAACGTTACGACTTGAATTGATCTCATCGGTTACAGCTGAGCTTTAGAAATCGCGCTGCTCGAATGACCTGCCATTAACCCTGCAGTTCCAGTCAACTCTATTGTGGATGTAAAAGTGTTAATCTATCCCACTTGCCTTCTCCAACTAAAAGTTTTCTTCAATTAATCTCTTGTCGAGAATCAGTTAAAATAGCATTCTTCATCTGTAAGAGGATCACTTCTTTAGGAGGATATATAGGCCGCGTCAGGCACGAACGCGGTACCGTCTGAGAGAAAAGCGTCTGCGAGCGAGCCCTGCTTTGGCAGGAGCACATTCTTAATTTCTTCATGCTCCATCTGTTGAAATGATAAAGTGCAGCCATAATGGAACACAACAAGATTAGATTAATTGGGTTTGTCCATTATACTGCAGGCCCTTCCACAGATGATCGCAATTTTCTCGGTTAGGGCCATTATTGTGAGATCTGTTTAGCGGCTGATGCAATTAAAATGGGCTTAATGTAAATTTAACAATACAAATAACACTTTCCCTCAATGTACGTTTGAGTGGGCGGCCTGCACAAAAGTCCAAAAGCGGAACAGATAAATAGCGCAGCAGCCCATATTTAACTTCAAACAAACCAGCGCTCGATTTGATTAGTCTGAACTCTGTGATCAATAACTGTGTTATTGATGTGATCAGCGAGCATGTTTTCATGTTCTCAGGGATGTTCGGGGATCCGATTGCAGAGCGTTCTCGAGTGTTAGATGACTGATCTACTGTGTTTAAATCACTCGTGGGCCTCAGAGTTTACACTTCTCCTATATGCTACTAGAGCGTGATGATATACAGACGTGTCAAAGCCCAAACGCAAAAGCGAAGGGGGACGAAATGGCGAAGTGGAAGAGAAAAGGATAAGAATTTCCTTTCATGTCTTTTCCCTCGTCCTTGTCGATCGGATAGGGCTCTTATTGGCAGTTTCCTGCAGCTGTATCAGGTCTCTTCTAGGGGAGGAGAGCAGGAGGAAGTAAAACTGACAGAAGGAGGTCCCTGTGTCCTCACCCAATGCTCTGGTCGCTACTTAAACGGACGAACGGCGGACTCAACGCTTTTGGTCTCAGCATGTCTATAACTTTTGATTTATATAAAACTGTAAAAATATAATGATGTTATAGCTATTTGTTTTATTGTTTCAGTGGAAACGGCCAGTATTGGCAATGGCTTATTTTGTAACATGCATTTTTCATTTTATAATTTGGTGGATCTAAAACGACATCTGTTTTTTTGTGACTTTGTTTGCATTTGCAGCGCAAAGTCCTGAGTTATTGTGGCAAAACAGAGCAATTACCATAACCAATCAGAACACAGCAAGTGTTTTGATTTAGAGTCCTATCATATTTCTGAACATACGAAATAACAAGCACCTGGAGAAGAAATGTTTTCTTTCCATACAGAAAAGGGAGGAAATAAACTTCATATTTTGTCTATCATATATAACTGTCATATAAGCACTCCTTGTACTCTGTGTCTATAATTTCACATCATCAAGCATGACATTTGTCATACCTACTAAAGCAGTGAAGTGAAGACTTGCACACCTTGTGGTTGTACTATCACAAGATGGAATGTGAGATATCGGCAGAGGCAGACAAATAATAATAATAATAATAATGGTATGCAGTGATAGTATCCAAATGTTCTTTCTAACTCAAGAATATAAGATTATACAACAAGTATGCAATAAGAAGCTAAATAAAACAGCAGATAAAAAATAAATAAATAAATAAAAACATAATTAAAAACAAAATTAGAAAACTCAGTATTTTTCAGTTACATGTAACCTTATATCCTAGCCAATAACACATTTCAACGCATTGTATATGTTGCCCATTTGCTGAGCATGCAATTCCTATGTAAGGAATGTGCTAAAAAAGGTAACATAGAACCTTTGGACTGTTGAGGTTCACTGAGAAATGTTAATAAGCTGCTTTGCCTATCCAAATACTCTGTTAGCTTGGGTTTTGAGATGTGGTGTAAGGGTTGAGAGGAGAGCCAAAGTAAATACTTTCACAGGTAAGGGAAAAACAGAAGAAAATGTGCTTCGATTCAGACCTAATCAAGGACCATACTGAAAAATAATGAGCAGCAAACCCTGACCGAATATTAATGCTGCAATACACCAGCAAAATTTGTTCTCTCACAGAAGTATTGTGTTCCCTCCAGAAACTTTGAATTCAGTCTCAAATGCACTGAAATATTTTTTCCTCCCACCTCATATTATTTTAATCACAAAGGCTCTTGGGGGAACACAAAAGTTTTTTGAGCAAAGTTTCTCCAAGGTACGCAAAAGTTTTGCGAGTAATATTTGTTTTTACATATAATTTGTATAATTGTTTATGTAGTTAATTTACACACATGCTTTTTTTACATATTTAAATTAGATGAATCTAGTCTCAGTGTATACCCCGCTGTGTGTGTGTGTGTGTTTATATATATATATATATATATATATATA
>NW_015505301.1:1458985-1514724 GCF_001515645.1 Sinocyclocheilus grahami
AAAAAGTCAGCCAGGCATTGACTGCCAATGTTCATAGGCCCAACCCTTAGCAAACAGCGTCTCATATTGTCTTCATGCCAACAGAAATGTGGCATGATGACCCAAAAGCTGAATTATTTGTTCCTTCAAACAATGATAACTTTGAGTTTTTTAACCTTAAAAACACTCACCCAAAATGATCTTTACATCTGCTATGAACAATATTAGCAAGTAGAAAATGAATAATATTCTGAAACAAATCAACTGACATCAACAAATTTTGTAATATTAGATGGAATTAAACAATAGAGGGCCAGTGGTGTGCACGTGTAAATCATGTTTAACTTCTCAATGAGGTTTGCACAACCCAAATGCCTCCACCTCGCACCCTCAATCTCTCATTTCACTCTGCCAAGCCATTTGCATTATGTGTGTACAACACAGGAAAAACAATGTAAATATGATCCACCTAGAATCACAAAACCTACAGGTGAATTGCGGCCAAAGTGTTACCAAACAAGTCATGTTCACCTCTCTCAGTCAAAAAAAATATATATATTTTGCCTTTTGCAACAAGAAAAGAAAAATCCCAGCATGTATCATCATGTTTAGTCATTAGACCAGTTCTGGTTCCAGCTAATTTTATGGTGGGCTGTTCTTAGACTACTGATTCATGGGATAGACACAGTACTCAGCTTGATAGAGATGAAATGAATCCAGTCATAAAACCCAACGCCAGCACACGCTGTGGAACAAACTTGATTGTGATGCTTCTGGATGCATGAGGAGGATTTCAAAAAGACCCTTTCATGTGTCACATGCATTTTTCAAAGCGGGATAAGCTAACGTAAAAGTAAAGGTACAAATATGCCTTCAAGCCATAGGTCAGTAGGTGTGGCTAGGAGACTCATACAGTGAGGAATCATGGGAAATAAACTGCACTGAGCCACGAGTGCCTCTTGAAATTTGCATTGGCTTCATCCTCCAATGGTCCAGGCCAAAACCTCCTCAACATTTGGACAGCCGACCTGGTAAAACAGAGAGAGGTTTTTGAGGGGGGTTTAAACAAGAAATGAAGACGTATTGGAGAGAATCGGTAGTCCCACAGTCACTGCCTTACTCGATCCATATGTGGGTTTAAACACAGGAAATACCCACCGTTCAATGTAATCAAGCTGGAGGCCTATCCATCGAGGAAAGCCTTGTGGAACTAATTGAACACTATTAAGACCGTTGCTTCCAAATATGCAGCGCACGCAAAAATCAGCTTTTATGCAATTAACAAAATCATCGTCATAAGATGCAAAAACCATCAAGGGCTGTATTTCATTGAGATCTAATCATGATTTCAAGAAAAATAAAAAAATTAAATTTGCGTCCTATCTGTCTTTCTATAAACAAGATTCATACGCCTATCTCCCAAAACAGTAATCAATCCATCGAGACATAAATTGGCAAACCAAAAGTACAAATCGTCCTCATTACAGTGAGTGCGTCGTCTATGGAGTTAAAAAGATTACAGAACATTTATGACGTAACTGAACATCTCAGAGCTTACAAATGACCTCTATCAGGCGCAAATGAAAAATGCTATGAACGACAACATGATTGTTGGGTTGAAATAGGTCCTGAATAGGGATGGTTCACTGATTCACAAGCTGGTATATGGGTGTACTTCAGAAATAATTTTGATTACACATGAAAGAAATTCTCTCTCTGATAAAGTATATTATACAAAAAAAGTGTTTCAGGCTGATTCACAAAGGTATCCCATCTATTCTTACTATTCACTAAAAGTACTGACTTAAAATAATCTTCCGTTTCGCGAAATCTGAATACAGTGGTCATACTGTATGTTGCTGATTCACTAAAAGAAATCTAGGCCTACTGATAAAAGTCATTTGACTATACTGGTCGTGCTGTATGTTTTTGTTTTTATCTAAAAGGAATTGGTTCAAAGGAGTAATTTGTTCAAGGATGAGATTATACTGGTCAAGCTGTATTGTTTTGATTCACTAAAAAGAATCAGTGTTTAAGAGTAATTAGTTCAGGAATCAGATTACATGTTTATGATTCACTAAAAAAAATTGGTTTATAAGCATAATTTGTTTGACAATCTGAATAAATTGGTCATGCTGTATATTTTTGATTGACTAAAAAGAATCACCTTATGAGAGTCATTTAGTTAAGGAATCAGACTACACTGGCTGTGCTGTATGTTTTTGATTCAGTAAAAAGAAAATCAGTCATTAGGAATGAAAATAAACTGGTCAAATTGTATGTTATTGATTCACTACAAAGAATCAACATATAAAAATCATTCATCCAGGAACAATATTACACCGGTCACACTTTATGTTTTTATTTCAATAAAAAAACTTTTTCACTAAAAACTATCTGCATATGTCATTTGTTCAAAAATCAAATTACACTGATTTTGCTGTTCTATTATGTTTTTGATTCACTAAAACGTATAGTGGCTCACAGAAGTAACAGTTATCAGACTACAATAGTCAAAATTAATCACAGTAAAAGATCTTGAGATTTTACCAGTCAATTATAGAATCTTTCAAATGAAGATTGATTGTCCTTAAATTGTTGAAAAAGAAGAAGATGATGATGATGAAGGTAAATGCCATTATTGGGCAGAAATACCACATAAGATTTGGTCGCTACAATTCAATTACAACTCAATTTCAGTCACAGACAGATGATATGGGTTTTGTAATTAGTACAAATTATTTTAAACATTTGACACAACAGTTGGTGTTTAAATCTACTATATCCTTGAGCAGCCCGCAGTTTTTCATCCTTCGACATCTCTGACATTTGCGGAGTGAGTTTGTTTACCCCATCGCTGGTTGTGGTGGATGGAGTGTGACTGGATGGACCAGTGCCAGTTGAGGAAGGCGCAGCATAGATTCTGACAGCTCTGTGAGGCAGTCACACTACACATATGCCATTGATTTAACCGACGCTTCAATAAAGAGCCGGACAGCCCGGTTAACGTGCTCTCTTCTCACACACACTTCCACTCCAGAGAGTGAATCTGAGAAGAAGGCTAGGTTCAGAAATCCTTGATTTGTAACCTTCCTGAAAAACCCTGACAAGCCCTCCCACACCCCAGCCATCCCTCATCTCTCCCCTTCCTCCCACTCCCAGACTCCCACACAACTCCCAGCTCAGCTCAGCACTCAATATAAGGCTCTGCTGGTCTTCTGTTCTAAAAGGAATTGGTTCAAAGGAGTAATTTGTTCAAGGATGAGATTATACTGGTCAAGCTGTATTGTTTTGATTCACTAAAAAGAATCAGTGTTTAAGAGTAATTAGTTCAGGAATCAGATTACATGTTTATGATTCACTAAAAAAAATTGGTTTATAAGCATAATTTGTTTGACAATCTGAATAAATTGGTCATGCTGTATATTTTTGATTGACTAAAAAGAATCACCTTATGAGAGTCATTTAGTTAAGGAATCAGACTACACTGGCTGTGCTGTATGTTTTTGATTCAGTAAAAAGAAAATCAGTCATTAGGAATGAGAATAAACTGGTCAAATTGTATGTTATTGATTCACTACAAAGAATCAACATATAAAAATCATTCATCCAGGAACAATATTACACCGGTCACACTTTATGTTTTTATTTCAATAAAAAAACTTTTTCACTAAAAACTATCTGCATTTGTCATTTGTTCAAAAATCAAATTACACTGATTTTGCTGTTCTATTATGTTTTTGATTCACTAAAACGTATAGTGGCTCACAGAAGTAACAGTTATCAGACTACAATAGTCAAAATTAATCACAGTAAAAGATCTTGAGATTTTACCAGTCAATTATAGAATCTTTCAAATGAAGATTGATTGTCCTTAAATTGTTGAAAAAGAAGAAGATGATGATGATGAAGGTAAATGCCATTATTGGGCAGAAATACCACATAAGATTTGGTCGCTACAATTCAATTACAACTCAATTTCAGTCACAGACAGATGATATGGGTTTTGTAATTAGTACAAATTATTTTAAACATTTGACACAACAGTTGGTGTTTAAATCTACTATATCCTTGAGCAGCCCGCAGTTTTTCATCCTTCGACATCTCTGACATTTGCGGAGTGAGTTTGTTTACCCCATCGCTGGTTGTGGTGGATGGAGTGTGACTAGATGGACCAGTGCCAGTTGAGGAAGGCGCAGCATAGATTCTGACAGCTCTGTGAGGCAGTCACACTACACATATGCCATTGATTTAACCGACGCTTCAATAAAGAGCCGGACAGCCCGGTTAACGTGCTCTCTTCTCACACACACTTCCACTCCAGAGAGTGAATCTGAGAAGAAGGCTAGGTTCAGAAATCCTTGATTTGTAACCTTCCTGAAAAACCCTGACAAGCCCTCCCACACCCCAGCCATCCCTCATCTCTCCCCTTCCTCCCACTCCCAGACTCCCACACAACTCCCAGCTCAGCTCAGCACTCAATATAAGGCTCTGCTGGTCTTCTGTGACAGCATATGGTTATCCACTCAAGCTGTCTCGAGACAATTGTGCATCATAGTCTGCTTATGAACAGCGGGATACGTTCGAAGCTGAATTGGACCAGTGGCATTTACTGGGCTGGATATACAGGTGCTGTTTTTCACTATTTAAAAGACTCGTGACCAGGCCCAGATGGAATTTGTGGACCTTTCAAATTTTCTGCACTGATTTTGGGAAAAATCTGCTAAATGGAATTAAATATAAAAGGTGTTCAAACTGAAAGGACTACAGTTTAACAGGTATCTGAAAACAATACCTGTAAGTCACTGATTTTACAAATTACCCATGATTCTGGAAACCAGTAAAATGAAAGTTGTTGACATACCTTCCAGATTCAGTCTTTCTTTTCCATTCAAAAAGGAGTAAAATCATTCTCTCAAAAGAATTTGATTCTAATAATAGTAGAGACATTATTTCTGTATCATGTTTTTGTACTCACAGTGAAACAGATGAATTTTAATAAAAACAACTCCAAAAATACGCAAGATTTAGATGGATCATTCTACAAAATGGGTGCTGTTTGTGTCTCATTATATATAACAATTCAAAAGTTTAAAGTTTTATTTTATTTTTTTGGAGGGGGGGGCTTTTTTTTACCATTAAATCGGTCATAAGTAACTGTAAAAACATTTATAATATTACTAAAAAAAATTTTTTTTTTCAAATAAACGTATTTATATATAATCAATATTAATCAGAATCTTGAAAAAAGCATCATGGTTTCAATCAATCAATCAAACAAACAAACAAACAAACAAACAAATAAATAAATAAAGCAGTACAATTATTTTCAGCATTGTTAATTATAATACATTTTTGAGCACCAAAACTGGAAATTCAGCTTTGCCATTACAGGAATAAACTACATTTGACAATATATCAAAATAGAAAACTATTATTTTAAGTTCTATTATTTTAAGAATAATATTTCATAATTTTACTGTTTTTACAGTATGATCAAATAACTGCAGCCTTGGTTAGCATAAGAAGCTCCTATACATTTTTTTTTACATTTTTTTTTTTAATCTTACCGACCCCAACCTTTCCAATGGTAGGTAACTTTATGTGCATTTAATAATTATTAATGAATAACTAACACTTTTACTATGAGTTATTACAGACATTCTAAAGGCATCAAGGCAAAAAGTAACTGTTTTCAATATTATTTATTCCTCAATTTACTTACATATGAAAGAAATGTTTATTTCTCACACTGTGTGGAGCTTTTCATTGATGTAGGAGCCTATTTTTTATTATATATATATATATATATATATATATATATATATATATATATATATATATATATATATATTGACAATATATCAAAATAGAAAACTATTATTTTAAGTTCTATTATTTTAAGAATAATATTTCATAATTTTACTGTTTTTACAGTATGATCAAATAACTGCAGCCTTGGTTAGCATAAGAAGCTCCTATACATTTTTTTTTACATTTTTTTTTTTAATCTTACCGACCCCAACCTTTCCAATGGTAGGTAACTTTATGTGCATTTAATAATTATTAATGAATAACTTTTACTATGAGTTATTACAGACATTCTAAAGGCATCAAGGCAAAAAGTAACTGTTTTTAATATTATTTCTTCCTCAATTTACTTACATATGAAAGACATTTTTATTTTTCACGCTGTGTGGAGCTTTTCATTGATGTAGGAGCCTATTTTTTAATATATATATATACATTAGATATACTTTATATTGAATAACATAAGCACTGAAATGCACTGCAGTGAAATACATACTGTTTATTTAAGAGTGGCAGCAGTTCAGTAAGCATCTAACCGAGGTGTTCTTACAGAAAATGGTTTGGATCAGATCTTTAGACACACAACATGAAACAAGTCAAATCTTGACACACACAGTCCCATGCTAAACAGCATTCCTAGTAACTGTTAAATTCATTTAAAAATGGGGTCCAAATAGAGTGGGTGCATTGCAAAATAGATACAACAAACTACACTGTATGTGCATATTGCATCATCTTTGTGATTAGAACAGTACACAAGTGTGAGAGAGTAATGGGGTGGCAGTGTTGGATGGAGAGATCTGTATAGAGTGATAGCATCCTTAACTGAGCCCCAGGGACTAATAGGGAAGGAAAGAGGAAGGAGAAAGAGAATGAGAGGGAAACTCTTCTGTCTTCTCAAGTGAATGTATTAGATGCTGTTCTTTTACTCCTGATGAGTGCCCATCACGACTATATGTCTGCAGTGTTAAAAGATAATGTCTCTCTGCTGCTCTCTTTCCCTGTGATTGATTCTCTAGATCAATACTTCGCCCTTAAGACTCCCCTTCAACACACTGATACATGCAGCAGACCCACAGTCAGTCCGGCAGTCGACAAAGGGTGGCTTCAGAGAGGAAACTAACATCTTTAGCCCAGTGCAGAGGCCATGTGCAAAGGTGACGACAGTTTAATGGGTCCTCTTCAACAAGATCCCCCTTTAGGATCCTACTGCCCCACAAAAGAAATAGGCCTAATTGTCATTTTAAGAGATAGAGAAAGAGGAGGATAAATTATTTTACATTAAGATGTCATGCCAAAAAAAAAAAAAGATGAAGTCTCTAAGTTAGCAACTTGATTAAAACATTTATGAATGATATTTTAACCTGGACTGCTAGATATTGTGTTTCATATTTACAGTATGTGCACTTACATGTACTTAGAGTGTACTTAGAGTGTACCTATCTAAGAAATTACTTGTAATATAAGGTAACTACATGGGGTAGGGTTAGGTTTAGGGGTAGGTTCAGGGTTAGTACCTAGTTCCCTTTTTGTCGTTCACTACGAGTTATGTCGTGACGACATTAGGGGTCTTACTTGGGAGCCCGAATACAGGGGCGTGTCTAAAGGGGTGGCACCGCCCCCCCTCAAAATATGCTTGGCCCCGAGCAATTCGGGTGAATTTAAAATCTACATACACTAATCGGCAGCGACGCTTGAAGTAGAACACACCTACTAGTGTCTGGTTCACTGCCAATCATTTCCCGTATATTTACAACGCCATTGGATTAGAGTGCTGTCAATTTCACAATGCTCAACACCATTGGATTAGAGTGCCGTCAATTGAACAGCTGAAACAGGAGAAGCACGATTTCACAGGCTGCAGACCACGTCTCTGTTCATTGTAAATATTAAATTATAATTATAGGCCTACATATATATATATAGAGAGAGAGAGAGAGAGAGAGAGAGAGAGAGAGAGAGAGAGAGAGAGAGAGAGAGAGTCCTGACATGAAACTCTAGATGGCGCAGTCCGATAGGTCTAACTCAATCTGACCTAATGACATCATTATCAGCTGATTGGTTTTCTCCTGTATCAGTAGCCAATGAGCTCACTGCTCAACATTCAAATATATGACTAGTGCTTGCCATAGCAGTGCAGCTTGCTTCAGAACAGCGAAATCAACATCTTCTAATCCATATCGCTTCGTGTATTGCGTGGTCTGCCTAACTGAATTAAAAAATGAGCAACCATAATCAAGTTTAAACTAAGTATTATGTTAGCAGTTTGCATTGTATGCAGGAGCGAATATTAAGCATATTAGCAGCAGCATTTAGCATCTGTGTTTATACAGCTGGAGCAAAACGCAGTTTAGAGCATATGTAATCGCTCTAAGGACACGCCGATAGTAACGGACATGACTGTAACAGTTAGTTCCGAGTGAAATGCATTATGAGTAGTGTAGTTTGGAGAAATGTGATAGTGCGACCTGTGCTCTCGCTGTGCTGTGTAATTCAGAAAACAAAGAAATAACATTTATATTCTGCTTTTTTCAGTTCATTCATGTCAGTCCACCCAGGGGTTTTTGTGCACTGTAACTTTGACAACTTTTATCTGCAGGAGAGAGTAAAATGGCATGCATTCGGCTAGCTTTGTCCATCTCATCATTGCACAAACATGAATTAACAAGCTGTTATGCTGCCGCTGGGACTGATGAAGTGAAGAAAGTAACAGCAGTTATCAAATGACTAAGTTATGATATTTGCTCAGGTGGGTGCTGGGGTCTTGTTAATTAAACATTACACATAGTGTGCGTCTAATTACAGTTAAGCCAGTCGGCGTGGTAGCCCAAGCTCACATAGTCATAGCCCACTATTGTTAAGCCGGTCGTCATAGTAGCCAAGGCTCACATAGCCATAGGCCACTATTGTTAAGCCGGTCGGCGTGGTAGCCAAGGCTCACATAGTCATAGGCCACTAGTGTTAAGCCAGTTGGCATGGTGGCCAAGTCTCACAAAGTCATAGGCCACTAGCGTTAAGCCAGTCAGCGTGGTAGCCCAGGCACACATAGATAGTAATACATGCGGTTCTCATGGCTCTTCGGAGCAGCAGCAGTACGTACAGTATGTCTTGGCGATAGATCTGCTTGTTGTGGGGTGTTTTGTTCTTGTTTTGGCTTGTATTGTCCGTTCTATGTCTCCTGCTTTGTGGGGGGTTATTTCATGTATGTTATATTTGCAGCAGCAATATTTCTTACATGCTCATAGCAGCCGGCGACACTGTCGAGGATTTCGCCCAGCAGTTCTTGGCAGTATAAAGGCAGTCTGAGGTGATCCAGCACATCCTGTGATCCTCCAGCTGCCATTGCTCCGCCGCAGGCCATGCCTCAGCCTGCTCGTTGCCGAGGGCGTCATCCTGTGGCTTTTAGAGCTCTGCCCCTTTGCCGAGATGATGTTGAGGCTGGCGCGTCGATCCCCCCGCAGGAGTGCGGCGCCCCCCGTGTTTCAGCCAGCCCCTAAGTCCTCCAAGTAGATGACAAAGCTGCCCTGACCAGGATGGCACGGAGACGTGAGGAACTGCTCTTCTTCCAGAGATGGCGAACACAGTGCCACTCCTTCCCCCGACGAGCGACGCACTGCTTCCTCATTCTCGCCCACAATGCCCCCTATTGCCAGCAGCCAAGAGATCATGTTTCAGGGATGCAACGCCTCCCCACGCATCTCCAGTCGGTCCCTCCAGGGACACGGGGAGCCCTGCCGTGATGAGCCAGAATGCAGTGCCTTCTGGGCCATCCAGCACAACTTCCCACCGCTGCACCACTGCGGGTAAGTCGATTGTCCCTTTGGTGCCACTCGCACAGAGTTTGGGAGCGTGGCTTGCGCTGCCCAACCATCCCGCTGGATCATTTGGACTGTCTGACTCGGCTACGCAATTCAGTTCGCCAGGTGACCCTCCAGGTTCAGCGGCGTCCTCGAGACTTCGGTGGCAGTCCAAGATGCCCCTGTCCTGCGTGAGGAGATTGCTGTCCTATTGGCGAAGGATGCAATCGAGCCTGTCCCTCCAGCCGAGATGGAGTCAGGGTTTTACAGCCCTTACTTCATTGTGCCCAAAAAATGCGGTGGCCTTCGACCAATTCAGGATCTGCGAGTCTTGAATCAGGTCCTTCACAAGCTCTCATTCATGCATCCAGCCCCAGGATTGGTTTGCAGCGGTCGACCTGAAGGACGCGTACCTTCATGACTCTATCCTTCCTCGACACAGGCCGTTCCTATGGCTTGCGTTCGAGGGTCAGGCATGGCAGTACAGGGTCCTCCCCTTCAGGCTGTCCCTGTCTCCCCGTGTCTTTATGAAGGTCGCGGAGGGTGCCCTTGCCCCGTTATAGTAAGTGGGCATCAGAATCCTCAACTATCTCGATGATAGGGCTCATCACGGCCCTGTCACGAGAGAAGTTGTGCGATCACAGGAACCTGGTGCTCTGGCACCTCAGCCAGTTGGGGCTTCGGGTCAACTGGGAAAAGAGCAAGCCTCAAGCAGCCTCGGGGTTCTGGACAGGGCTTCGACTGCTTTGGCACATCAACTGCCTCGAGTTGCTGGCAGTGCTACTAACCTTGCAGCGGTTCTAGCCGCTGCTGCTTGGCAAGCACGTGTTGGTCCGCACAAACAACACTGCAACTGTTTCATACATCAACCACTCTCACAACAGCTTGTTTTCCCCAGAAAATGGCGACTCCATCCCCAGACGGTCCAGCTGATTTGGAGTCGATTCGGGGAAGCCCAGTTAGACCTGTTTGCTTCCCACGAGTCCTTCCACTTCCAGCTGTATTACTCCCTGACCGAGGGCCTCCTTGGCATGGACGCACTGGCACACAGCTGGCCTCGGGCTCTACGCAAGTATGCGTTTCCCTCAGTGAGCCTCCTCGCACAGACACTGTGCAAGGTCAAGGAGGACGAGGAACAGGTCTTGCTGGTTGCGCCGTACTGGCCCACCCGGACCTGGTTTTCGGAACTCATGCTCCTCGTGACAGCCCCTCCCTGGCACATACCTCTGAGGAAGGACCTTTTTCTCAGAGGTTTGGCACCATTGGCACCAGCGTCCAAATCAAGGGACGTGGCAGACCTAAGTGATCTGCCACCGGCGGTGGAAGACACTATCACTGAGGCCACAGCCCTCTCTACAAGGTGAGTTTTTGCCTTGAAGTGGAGTCTGTTTGCGATTTGGTGTTCGTATCACAGAGAAGACCCCCGAAGATGCACGATTGGAGTAGTGCTTTCTTTCCTGCAAGAAAGGTTGGAGCGTAGGCTGTCACCCTCCATCTTGATAGTGTATGTGGCTGCTATCGCAGCACATCATGATGCAGTGGACAGCCGGTCCCTGGGAAAGCACAATCTCATCGTCAGGTTCCTGAGGAGTGCCAGAAGGTTAAATCCTCCTAGGCCACTCCTGGTGCCCTCCTGGGATCTCTCTACCATCCTGGCTGGCCTTCAGAGGGATCCCTTTGAGCCGCTGGAGTCAGTTTAGCTAAGATTTTCTGTATTATTTTTAAATAGTAGCACAGGCTCAAATTAAAAATTCAAATTTTCTCACTAAAGCATTTTCAGTGAGCAAAGAGTACCTTGTGTTCGGGCTGGTCTACTCTCACGTTGTCCTGAGACCCTGGCCTGGATACATGCCCAAGGTTCCCACCATGCCTTTCCATGATCAGGTGGTGAACCTGCAAGCACTGCCCCTGGAGGAGGCAAACCCAGCCCTAGCATTGCTGTGTCCCGAAAGAGTTCTTCGCATATACGTGGACCCCACCCGGAGCTTCAGAAGCTCCGAGGAGCTCTTTGTCTGCTACGGAGGTCAGCAGAAAGGGAAGAGGTTGACCCACTGGATGGTGGATGCCATCGCCTTGGCATACCAATCCCAAGGCGAGCCGTGCCCCCTAGGGGTGAGGGCTCACTCCACCCGGAGTGTTGCCTTATCCTTCGCGCTGGCACATGGCGCCTCTCTGGCAGACATCTGTAGAGCTGTAGACTTGGCAAAACCGAACACCTTCGCGAGATTCTACAGCCTCAGCGTTGAGCCGGTTTCTTCCCGTGTGTTGGGTAATAGGTAATTGGTGGGAAGGACCAGCCAGTGTCACGCTTGCTGCGCTATTTCCCCTCACACAGGGATGCGAGCACCTTTCTCTCCATGTTGAATTCCCAGACGGCGAAACCTAGTCAACCTAGTTATACCTGTATGCACGGGAGTGGCTCAGTGACTTCCATTATATGGACAAAAATACAATGGAGCTCAATGGAAACCAAAATTGCTTGATTACCAACATTCTTCAAAGTATCTTCTTTTATGTTTCAGAAGAAAGAAAATCATGCTGAGGTTTGGAATGACATGAGGGTGAGTAAATGCAGACAGAATTTTCATTTTGGGTGAACTATCACTTTAACAAGTGTTAAGTGTTATATTACTTTGCAAAAGTATTGTTTATTATTATTAAAATTAGATGACTATTAATTATTGCCACAGTCAGAAATTAGGGGCATCTTAGTGCACTAAAAAATAAATAGATAAAAATAAGTAAGTAAGAACAGAAAAAAAGAGAGAAAGAAAGACAAAAAATGACCCCAAATATATTATTGTTAATAATTAAATTATTTTTTAAATTATTATATATTTGTTTGATTTATTATTTTGTATTAATATAATCTAGCCCTGGTTATACATATTACTACGTAAGTTAAACTTGATTGTATAGGTATTTTTACCCTAAATTTCATATGATTGGGGGGAGCAAAATTACCTGGGGAAAAAAAATTCCAGGATTCCAATATTGCCTTAATTTCTTATATCATTGCTTTAATTTATTGCCTTAATCTTAATTTAAGAATTATCTGAAAGCAAAATTGAAAGGAACAAAACATTTCATGCAAACTTTGTCAACCTGGCAAAGGGACTTAACTATATAACTATAACTTAAACCATATTACTCAAGAGTTTTTTTTTATCATGAATATTAGACGATTATTATATATGACATCTTTTCCTCATATTGTGGTTGTCACAATTTTTTTTTTTAGATTGAGTCACTCAATGTCACAAATTATGGATTTACTGTAGGTTTTAGGATTCATGTTGTGCCAAATAGCAATAATACCCCCATAATATGGTAAAATCACTGTGACGTGGGGCATCTGCTGCAGTATTTATTTGTGACACTCAATAACTGAAAAGCTAGAAAATCATCATAACAACATGTACTCATTCACCTAAGCAGTGATATCTACAGTGCAGTAAAAGTCTTTTCTGCGGAGTCTATAAGAGGGAACTCCAGATTCTATGAGTGATGAGCCCCTTAGCAGCCATTTCTTCTTAAGAACACACTACTGAGCGTGAAAGAGGAGTGATCATGAAGACTAAAATGTTTTTAAACTGCAATTTACGCATCAGCAAGGGCGCCTCCCCACTCAGACATTACAATAATGGATGACGTAAAGGTCGCCTTTAAGACTTGACTTTGAGTTTGCCGTTGTGGTGCGGTAGGAGGCTGAACTGGTTGCGGTTGGCTCCACGATGATTACAAATAGTGCTTCAACATCCCGTAGACATCAAAAGAGGTTTGAGGAAGGTTACTCACCCTCAGGAGGGGGTTAGTGAAATATGACCAACAGAAAGAAGGCAGTATGTTTAGGAAGTTTGTGTTGCTTTTAATGACATACCAGAGCTGGAGTGGAAGCATGCACCAATGATCCCACCCCATATCCCCCGGAGTTTCCAGAGCGTCAACCATCAAGAATCCCAAGTATGATTGCGCAAGTCATTTATGAAAATGACTGGACTTATACCTTTCAAGCTTTATGAGCATTTAAAGGAGTAGTTCAGCCAAAAAATTTGAAATTTGCTCAAAATGTACTCACTCTCAGGCCATCTAAGATGTAGATGAGTTTGTTTCTTCATCAGAATGTTTGGACCGAACATTTTGATTGGACGAAGTTTTTTGGGTCCTACGCCTTCCACAGATGATATAAATACATATAAATACATTTAGACCACTTAACATAATGAGTGCTATCGAGATGTGTAGAGACTTTCAACCAGCATAACAAAAAAAATGTTTTGAACCAAATCACCTACCCTGCCTTAAATATTAATTAGCTGACCTGAAGTAATTTTCAGAGACATCTAGTAGATCCTGCTTGTAGATGCCACAACTGTAAGGAACATCTTAGCATGACAGACATTGAAAAATACCTGTGCATTACAACAAAAGGTTTTTTTTTGTTGTTTGTTTGTTTTTTACATTTAAACGGCAAATAATTCATTTTAGTATAGGTGTTTAACCACTTAACAATTCTTATTTGAAAGACTATAAAAAGTGTAAAATGGACTCACATTTTTTCTCTTTCTGCTTACTTTGACATCATAGCTCAGAATAGTTGATAGATTGGCTCAAAAACACCTGCCAACAAAGCTGAGAAGCCTATAAGAAAATAAAACATAGCAACACAATGACTGATGAAACCGAGAACTTACAACCAACCAAAAAAATTTTTTTTTTAATAAATAAATAAAAATAAAAAAACAGCAGCTTCATATGGAAGCACATTTCCACCATTTAAGTATTGCTTTGTTAAATTATAATTATGACATAAAAAGTCACATTTATGACATATGAATTCATAAACGAAATGAAAAAGTAATTAAAAAGAGATTAAAAAGTCATAATTGACGTTAGTCAAAATTAAATATTTAAAAGTCATAATTATGAAATAAAAAGTTGAAATTATGACACACTAAGACATAATGAGACAAAAAATGTATTGAGTTACCAAAGGATTTTTTTTACTTGGCATAATTAGGCTATCATACAAATTATAATTCAAGCTGCAGATCAAAACATTAAAGTAATGTCTTAAAGTAATGTTAACTAAAGACTTACATTTACTGATTTTCAAAAAATAAATAAATAAAATAAAAATAAAAAGATTTAAAAGACTTATAATTTGACGTCGGCTGACTTTTTTTGTCTTTAAATTCTTTTCTTTTTTTTAAATACAGACATGAGTTATTTCATTGTGGGCATAATGAACAGCTTTTAAGTAAATATGCAAGCTATGTCTACACATAGAGTTTACAGTTCATTCATAAACTGAAGTGAAATCATTATCGTGCAAACTGAGAAAAAAAGACATTTGCAAATGCCATAGCCTCTCCATTCCAATCTGCGCACAAGTGATAATATATAGATGGGACTGTCATTAAAACAGTTTCATGCTCCTTGTGGATTCATTTGCGCTGACCTAGAATGCAGTATTTTCTTAACACTAGCAGCAGGCCGCTTTGATGTTATCTGCCCGACTGGCGCTCGTGGAGTGCGCGCCTGCGCCCGATCTGTCGCGGTGAACGGAGGAGCCATATTAATCATCGTGAAGTCTGTGAGAGCGCCGTCATAAATCGCGCGGCACGGTCCTTAACGGAGAGAGTCCCTGGACTCCCTCTCCTCATTTATCAACACGCTCCGACTCCGGATGCCGAGTAAATACAAGGGAGGAATATGGGGGTGGCTGGGGCTTGTGATGTTGAGCATATCGTTGAGGTCGTAATGACTTTATACCCGTATGAGTGATGTTCTTTTCCCTCGTTCTGACCTCACGAACAATAAATAGTCGTCAGAACTCTGTAAAGTTTTCCTCTAAAGTGGAAAGGACTGAAAGTGCGTTGTGTTCCTGCGGTGCTGGAGGATGATGGGAGTTCCGATTTATTTGTACGATTCGAATCGGCTCTTTTGAACTTCGAATAGTTGCAAAGAACCGATTCAGACGACGCATTGCGTAGGTGCGTCTGAACGTTCCTCCACGCGCGGCATATTTCATGCTCTGCTGAAGAAATATGTGGACTGTATTGCTGTTTATGATGTTTTTATCTGATTAATTTACGTTAATTTCACTCCAAATGCATACCATCAGTTCCCTCATCATTTTCAGTTCATTGCAAATCGGACCTGTTCTAGACGGTTCCCAATTCAACGAGTTATTGACTCGAGAATCATTCATACTGATTCGGTTATTCGTGAACGAAACTTTCTGGTTTTGTGAACAGGTTCAACTGATTCAATGAAAAGATCCGACTCAAATGTCAACATTTGTCTACGTGTGCAAACAGAACATTTTAACCTGGGGGATACAAACATTTGAGAAGCTGTGGGGAGAAGCAGTGAAAGTGTCTTATTTCTTGGTTTCATTTTGAAAGGGTGATTGTTGTGATTATTAGATGAGGTGACTTTGATTCTACATTCCTTGTTTAGCTCATGGGCAGCATTTAAAACTGCATGACCGCCTGTAGTGGGAAATCTACTCACTCTCCAATAAAAGTTGATTTAGTTCACATATTTACACATGTTGGGACTTACCCATTTAAAAAGCTGTTGTTCAGCATTAGCTTATTATGTTTACATTAATATTTTATGAATTAAATGCATACGTTTCTAGTCTCAAAATTTTTGCATCTCAGGGGATACGTCACCCTTTTAGGGGTATAAATCAAGATATAAAAACATATATAGAGACTGTGATTTTGTGTCTTGTGTTTTAGAAATTCTTTCTGTAATCTTGAAAAAACACATATTGTTGGAAAGGTCTGACAGTCAAGGTTTCATATTTGGACTGTTTTGTAATAGAAGTGATATTGTGACAGAAATTGATTGATTTGTGACAGAAAACTGAATCAGAAAAATTGAATAGAGTTTGGGTGTAACCCAGTGGTTGTTTTTGGTATCGTGCCCAAACAAAATCTCACAAGAACCATAATTTTTGTGATATCAACTTTAAATTTGGAGCATAACTTGGTTAGACATATGTCTTTGATTTTATAGCAATTTTAGAGTACTATATCTTTTATAAAATATGTATTTTATATAAAATAAAAAAAGTAGACTACATTATCGTTACTGTAAACTTAAACTTCTATAACATATATATATATATATGTTATATGTTTTTAGTGAATTTATACCTCAAAAGGGGCAACGTATCCTGGGGGATACAAACATTTGAGCGGCTGTGGGGAGAAGCAGTGATAGTGTAGGTCTCATTTCTTGGTTTCATGTTTGTAGTGAATATTTAGATATATTGGCTTTGTTCATTGTGATAGTGATGTGTTTTTATTCATCCTTGAAATTCGTTAAAACTTGTTCTATGTTTCTTCCTCGTCTTGTGAGAATGAACGATTTTAATAGTCTCTATTTCTGTAGATTGTTTGAATGATATCATTGATATAAACTTGCAATTCTAAGAATTACAATTACAAATGACCTAAAAGTGAGTTTATAGCGAATACTTTTTTTGTCTCTGAAAGAATTGTGTTTTGTGTTTGTGCCACAGAATAAAAATAGGTAATTGTGACTTCATATCGCACACTTCTGACTTGTATTCTTACAATTCTAAGGAGAGGAAATTTTTATCTCACAATTATTTTCTCTAACTAAACTCTATAACTTTCAACTGCAATATATAAACTTGCAATTCTTAGAAATAAGTCTTACTATGAGTTTATAACTCATAATCGCAAGATATGAACAAGATATAAAGATTGAGAAGAAAGTCAGAATTGTGAGAAATAAAATCAGAACTGCGAGAAAAGGAAAAGAATTGTGAATTTTTGATTTTGTATTTCTGCTACAGAATAAAAAATATAAAAGATTATGGCAACTTTTCCTCTCACAATTCTGACTTTATATCTCACAGTTTGGACTTTAAAATTGATATAAACTTGCAATTCTGGGAAAAACTGTCAGAATTGTGAGATATAATCTTATAACTGCATGAAAAAATAGTCATAATTGTAGGATAAAATGCGCAATTACCTTTTTAATTATTTTATTACATGGCAGAAACACAAAACACAATTAACCCTGTAAGACCCAAATAAAATAAAAAAAACCTGTGAAAAACTTATTTCACCATGTATATGTTGTTGTGGGAGGCCTCTAATGCAGAAATAAATGAGTTTTAACATTTTTTATATTTTAGTACGTTTTTAGTGAAATGTTGTAATATTACAACGTTGGGCTTTTGGGGTAGCAGATTTTCAGCGATTTTACTAACTGTCTGAACAAATCTAAAGATGATATAAGGGTTCAATTGCAGGGTATACTGCTTATGTAGCACCATAACAGCAGCCTATATATCCATACACAAATAATCACACAAGTCGTGTTTTTTATGAATATTATATTTATTATAAAAATATGTTCAATCAAAACTATTTACTGGTATTTACAATGTCTAGCTCTGTTCATAGCCATGTTTAATTCCCAGAGTCTCGTAATGATTTTATAAATGCTTCTTTCTTTTGAAAACTGTACTCATTGGTGTTAGATGTCAGAGCCTTCTGATCATATGAATGAATGAATGAATGAATGAATGATGCATTTATATAGCGCTTTATTATGTATTGTTGTACACCCAAAGCGCTTTACAATCATATGGGGGGGTCTCTCCTCAACCACCCCCAGTGTGCAGCATCCACTTGGATGATGCGACGGCAGCCACAGGACAGCGGCGCCAGTGCGCTCACCACACACCAGCTACAGGTGGAGAGGAGAGAGAGTCATAGAGCCAATCAAGTGGTTGGGGATTATTAGGAGGCCATGATTGACAAAGGCCAGGGGGGCAATTTGGCCAGGACACCGGGGTTACACCCCTACTCTTTACGAGAAGTGCCATGGGATTTTTAATGACCACTGAGAGTCAGGACCTCGGTTTAACGTCTCATCCGAAGGACGGGACATATCTTCTGACACAAACCTTCAGAAGTACTCCAGCGGTGTATGATGGGAGACTGCATCATTAGTGATATCCTAATCAGAGAAATTAATGTTGATACAGATAAAATCCTTTTTCAGACAACTTTACCTGTTACAGCGCATGGTCTGTGTTCTTGAATGGCCTGGTTTTGTTGGAATGATGTACACATAATCATCAGATGGGCCAACAAAAATGGGTGGTCTTTTTTCTTCTTGTCCAGTTCACAGGCATCTTTATATTACTTTTTATCATTTGTATCAGAGTCCATCTCAAAGTCTTTGTTCCCATTTTGGATGGCATCAATGACATCATAAACATTATAAAATTATGGCCTTATCTGTCTAGGAGCTTTCTGAAATGGAAAAAAACCCTGATTATTTTCAAGGCTTCATAATCTTGATGCAAGTCAAACCCAGTCATACTTAAACATTTTAAAGAATTCACCAATTTAGCAGAAATCACACATTTCACAGAATTCACACATGCCACAAATTTCAAACAATACAGTCTGATAGCTTATTTCAGTGCTCAACTTATCATGATAATAGCACGTATAACCCCCACATTCCAGAACATTATCACCTGGCCCTCATGCATCAAGCACACATTTGAGCAAACAAGAAAAGAAAACAGAACCAGTTAAGTATATTTAAAAATTTTGTTTTAAATATTGCATGACAAATAATAAAAAATTCTCAAAGAAATTATTTTTTTTATTCAACTTGAACTTATCATTTACTGTAATAATCATTTAATTTGGAATAAAACTCAAAATGGTAACAAATAAGAAATTAAAAATCAATATTATATTTTTTCACTGACAAAAATGGTCAAAAAGTATGTTGCTAACAAATTAGACATACAATTCATTCATGTAATGTGTAAGGTGCACAGGCAAATTTTGCTTCCAATCTAGCCCAATGTTGTAAAATTACAACATTGACATAAAAAGCTCAAAATCTAATTTAATCAAAGTATTGAACAGTACCTTAATATCTGCATGATCTACACATATTACTAATCACAGAAAAAATGTGCAGGTTAATTGTGTAAGTTTATGGCCAGGTAAACAAACCTATTTACAAAATATACCACCCAACAACATTGCAGAACTGAACAATAGGACCTACTAGTTGTGTAAATGCGATCTTAAAGGCTAAAAAACAAGGTTTATTTTAGTGGAGCTAAAACTAATGTTGTAATATTACAACAGTGGGCCTTACAGGGTTAAATTGCAAGATCATATCTCACAATTCTGACTGTTTACCTCAGAATTGCAAGTTTATACTTGCAGTTCTGAAGTCAGAATTGTAAGATATAAACTTAGAATTGCAAGGGGGAAAAAATCAGAATTGTGAAATATACATTTTATTTAGCGGCAGAAACACAAAACACAATTACGACTTTATTTCTTGCATCTGCGAGTTTATATTTCACCATTCAGACTTTTCTTCTCAGAAGGGCAAGTTTATATCTCGCAATTGCTTTTTTCTCAGGAATGTTGTAATATTACAACAGTGGGCCTTACAGGGTTAAATTGCAAGATCATATCTCACAATTCTGACTGTTTACCTCAGAATTGCAAGTTTATACTTGCAGTTCTGAAGTCAGAATTGTAAGATATAAACTTAGAATTGCAAGGGGAAAAAATCAGAATTGTGAGATATACATTTTATTTAGCGGCAGAAACACAAAACACAATTACGACTTTATTTCTTGCAACTGCGAGTTTATATTTCACCATTCAGACTTTTCTTCTCAGAAGGGCAAGTTTATATCTCGCAATTGCTTTTTTCTCAGGATTATAAACTTGCAATTCTGAGTATATATTTCACAATTCAGAATTACAAGGAAAAAACATTGAATTGTAAGATATAAACTCTGACTTTTTTCTCAGAGTTGCAAAAAAAAAGTCTGAATTGTGAGATATAAAGTCACCTTTTTACATGTTTTATTCTGTGGGAGAAATAAGCTTTTATATCATCATCATCATCATCATTGTTTACAGAAGTTTATTGTATCGTCCCTCTTGTGTTCTGAAAACTCTTAACCAAAGGGTTTTCAACTAAACCACATATTTGAAGAGAGTCTGAATTGTGAGATATAAAGTCACCTTTTTACATGTTTTATTCTTTGGGAGAAATAAGCTTTTATATCATCATCATCATCATTGTTTACAGAAGTTTATTGTATCGTCCCTCTTGTGTTCTGAAAACTCTTAACCAAAGGGTTTTCAACTAAACCACATATTTGAAGAGAATTAAACATATGTTGAAAAACGGAGCCACCACCCTCTAATTCGCAGGCCTACGCACAAAAGAATAAACAACACATAAGTAGTTTCCCAGGCTCTTGATGAGGACTGGATGAGGATCTCAAGGTTATAACACTGGTTCCCTGTGCGGGGCAGGACAGAGGGACAGAAAGTCCATCATCGGAACCACACTGGACTTGTCCTCACTCTGGCAACCCAACAAAGCCTTCCAAAGACAGATGACATGCACACAAAGAAAACACAGGTGGCCATAGACCACCTGGAGAAAAAGAGAGAGATGGAGAGAGAGAGAAATGGGTGGCTCCCCTTTGAACTTTCGGCTTAGTGGGTAAACCGGGTAACCCACCCACCCCCAGCAGTCTTCTGGTCAGAATGCTTTGACCAATATGTCTATGATTGTCTACAGTGCTGTTTTGTGACCTAACTGGCTTTAAGTGTTTTGAATTTTACTGTTATTTAATTTAATACTTTGTTCACTTGTGTTTTCATTATTTGGCTAAACTGCAAAGAACACATATTTTGTCCATTAACAAAAAAAAAAACTTTTTTTATTGAAATACATTTTGTAAATTGAATTGCAATGCTGTCTACAGTGCTGTTTTGTGACCTAACTGGCATTAAGTGTTTTGAATTTTACTGTTATTTAATTTAATACTTTGTTCACTTGTGTTTTCATTATTTGGCTAAACTGCAAAGAACACATATTTTGTCCATTAACAAAAAAAAAAAACTTTTTTTATTGAAATACATTTTGTAAATTGAATTGCAATGTGACTGTCCACAGTATAAAAGTGTATAAAAATGAACAATATGGATATACATACTATTTGAATATATTAGCATTATTTAAAATGACTGGCCATGAATTTACATATTGTCCAAAAACTCTATAAAAGTCTACTGTTATAAATGATTGAATAATTACTCTTAATTAAATTATTGCAATTATTTTAATTGATTCCCTAATAGGAAGTAAATCTCATCAAACGGCATTCTTCAAATTATTCATCTATTTATCTATTTATTTAATATACACTACCATTCAAAAGTTAACAGTAAAAACATTTATAATGTTATAAAATGTTTTTTCTTCTTCAAATAAATGCTGTCTTTTGAACATTTTAGATTTGAAAGAATCCTGAAAAGAAATGTATCATGGTTTCCATAAAAATATTATGCAGCACAAATGTTTTCAACATTGATAATGAGAAAAAATGTTTCTTGAGCACCAGATCAGCATATTAGAATGATTTCTGGTGATCATGTGAAACTGAAGACTGGAGTAATGATGCTGAAAATTCAGTCATTTTAAATTGTAACAGTATTTCACAATATTACTGTTTTTAAGTGTATTTTTGATCAAAAGCAGCCTTGGTGCACATAAGAGACTTCTTTCTAAAGAATTTTTCAAAAATCTTACCGACCCCAAACTTTTGAACTATAGTGTATTATAAATATAAATCCATAATATACATGCATATCATGTATGCAGCCATAACTATTATTAATTGTTAGATTAAATTGAATATGTATGTATTTATACTTGTTTATAAATTCATGTCACAATGCACAACCTTTGAAAATGGCTAGTGAAAAGTTGGTGTAAAATGTAGAATATACAGTGAGCAACATTTAAAAATATACACTTTCTCTTTAATCTTTAATCTTAAATCTTGATGTTAAAAGTTAAGTAAGCTGTCAGGATGTTTGTTGCATAGGGTTTTAGTTTAAGTTAGTATCCATTGCCTACAGGTTTTGTAGTTCCAGGTTATGTTTCATAATAATGTTTCACTGCTGACCCTTTGTTCACCAGGCCTTTGATCAATATTGTTTGATAATTAATGGAGTTGTTACGCTCACTAATCCAATTACATGCTTTGCTCCCTGAAAGATCTGAGTCTGATCAAGATTAATTTCTAATGGAAGGCTACTTCTCAATCCACCTTTGAACTGAGAGATATGTTCATCCACTGACCTCCATCGACTTCATTCTGCAGAAGCCTTTCTGACAACAGCGCAACCCTCAGGTCTGACCGTCTTTGTGTGGTGGGAAATTTTCAACCCTGTAGATCTTTATTGGAGCATCCAGAGAAGAAAAATGAAACTGCTTTGGCTTTCAGAGCCATCCACTATATGAGCTGAACCTAACTCATACTACACAGACTTTAAAGACCTCTGGACCAGATTAGACCCTCTAATTGCTGAAACAGGCCAAGCGGTTTCCTAAAGGAAGACTTAAAGGAATATTCCTGGTTCAGTGCAAGTTAAGCTGAATTGACAGAATTTGTGGCATAATGTTGATTACCACAAAAAGTGTGTTTTTTTTTTTAAAGGCAAACAGTCAAGGTTACAGTGAGCCAATTACAATGGAAGTGAATGGGGCCATTTTATTTTATTTTTATTGAGGATTTCAAAGCAGAAATGTAAGGTTATGTTTTCATGATTTTCAGGCAAGGTTATGTTTGTTTAAATTTGTGTATTATCTGTTAAGCTGTTTAAATCATCACCATACACAAGGTTAGTAAGTGACTTTTTCATGTTAAAATCATGTTATAAAGGGAAAATCAAATCAAAACTTCTCACATATCATTCCAAACCTGTATGACTTTCTGTTTTTATGCAGGAAAAAAATATATTTTAAAGAATGTCAGTAATTAAACAGTTTCCGTTCCCATGGACTTCCATTGTATTTTTTTCCATATAATGGAAGTCAATGGGAACCAAAAGTGTTTGGTTTACTTTTTGTGGATATACTATTTAAACAATGAGTATTTAATGTTAACAATTGGGCCTATTCTTTTCCATTGTAAGTGACTCACTTTAACCCATGAGGACTTTTCTCTTTTTTAAATAAAGTGGAAAATTGCATGTCAATTGAGCTTAACGTGTACTCAAATCTTTTTGCTTTTGTATTATCTACATTATACTATTGTATGAATTTCCAGTGATTATTACAACAAAATTGAAGCCACTAATCACACTGGGACTGTGTTTTATTCAGACACAGGATTCTAAGATCTCTGTACAGGTCAGTTGTTTTGTAACTCTACATGAGCTGTGAAGTTTATCAAAGTGTGGCAGAACCTCTCCATTCCTCACCTATTGAACCTCCAGTCTGAAATAGGTTTCACCTTTGTGACATTACTGGCATAAATCCTCACATCCCGTGAAAGCTGTCTGCAAGTGACTTCAGTGGCCGTCATAAAGTGAAACAGACAGTCTTAATTGCTGTTCCAGACTCAAGGAAACAGGACTAAAATATTTGCATAATTTCACGGAAGGCAGAGGAAATTGCTAAAACATGTGAGCCAGAATCCGTGTGCAACCCAAAACCTGTTCAGCCTGGCTCTTGGGTGCCACCCAGTGCTGAATGTGCCAAGAAGAAGGGCACGTGTATGCGTGTGTGCATCCAATCAGAAGGGAAAGGTCACGGGCCGATCTTATCTCGCCTTTCTCCCACAATCCCGAGCGAAAGCCTGTCAAAGTCGCACGGAAGTCTGCGTATTAAATGCACGGAGAGTGTTGCATTTCTTATTTTGTGACATTTCAGATATATTGCGTTGGGTTTCACTCCTTACTCGTTAAAGCTGACGTCCAATGTGTTTTTGGACAAGTATGTCTGTTTTTTAAAGGTTTCTAGGATTTTCCTGAGAAGAACATGGGTGAAACCGAGCAACAAAGCATCAATCAATCATATTAATTTCATAAACAGTGTTTGTACCACAGCGAAATGGAGAGTTATGCCATGGCTGTTAGCCCATAGTCTTTTCTTTTCCCACACAGACGCAGACAGTCGGGGGCGGAAGGCACAGCTGAGCGGAGTAATTAAGCCCACATCGGACATGTGGAAAAGGCATAGAGAGCATAGAGTCCTCGGTGGAGCGCATATGAACACTTCATATGGATCCATAGGGAGACACAACTCACATAGATACCAGCCTCACTCAGATGATGGTAACGGTTTGTCACCTTGTAAAGCGAGGAGAGAAAAGTAAGCTGTCATGAATCATGAGGGAATATAGTGTCTTTTTGTTTGCCATCGGAGGAATAAAGGCCAGTGAATGGAGCAGTGATTTCTACAGTCTGGGGAACCAGTGAATTGTGGGGTATGAAATAGACTGTGAGGGCTGTTTAAGCCTCGATAGATTGTTAACATAAATCTTTAGTTTTTAGTTGAGGATTTGGGGTATTATGCTTTTGGTCCATGTTCATGGGAATGATTTTAAAAGGAAGTTTTTGAGACAGTTTGAGAGAGAACTGAACCAAAGGCAGAATACTCATAAATGAAAGGAAATAGATTAGACAGGTCTGTATCAGGAGAAAACCCATTAATCTGGAGTTAATGTTATATTTCATTAATTTATTATTATTTTGCATAAACAATGCTGAATGGACAACAATAATTACTTTTAATTATTTTTTTAAATGCATAAACTATACTAAACTAAACTATACTATTTTTTGTTTGTTTGTTTAGTTTTCATTATTTTTCATTTTTATCATTGTTAGGTTTTTTCTTTTTTATAATTTAGTTTATTTAGTTTTATTTTAGTTTTATCTTATTATTTTGAACCTGATTAATGTGCAAGGCACTGTAAGTTAATGCACAAACCAATATCTTTTTTCTTTCTCTGTGTTTAATGCAGGAAGTTGTAAAAGTTTAAAATTGTATAATGTACCACATGTATAAAAAGCTAAAGCTAAAATTAATTTGTGATTTTTTTTTTTATTTAATTGCAAAAATGTTTTAGATTAGTTTCAGTTTTTTTCACTTGTTATTATTGTCACAAAGTAACAAAAATGTTTTGTTTAGTTTTTGTTTTAATTTTCTCTAATGATAATAACAATGCCTGACTGTTGTTCCAGCAAGTAATTTTCATATTCCCTGGAAATGACCATTTTTATTCTCTTGAACACACTGATGTAAACGCTGCAAATTGTTTCTCGCTATTCTAATATTTCTCAAGTTAGACGGAAACACAGCTACTGAAGGAGCCGTTACAGAAATGTGTTCTTGTGGCCTAAAGCAGTCCCTCTGTGTCTTGTCATGCATGGCCTTGCTGCTCCTCTCTGGATTAGCAATCTGTCGGTGCAGGTTCTGAGGCAGCCTTGGACCTTGTTGTTTGTGTCTTTCTGCACCAGTTGCTGGGCAAACAGTCAGTCCTCATCTCTGCTCACTCATCCCCTGACTTGAGCTTTGATCTGAGGACCCCTAAGGGCCCCTAAGATCCCAAACCAGAGTGGAGGTCAGGGGCCTCTGTCCACCCTGCCCTTGCCACAGTGGCTACATGCATTACACAATGCAAACAACACCATAGCTACTGTTAAAACACATCTCTTAGGCACACCTGCCATTTTTTTGCAAAGCAGACTCATTGGAAATAAATGCCTATGGCGACTTCCCAACAAAATGATCTGACGTTAGTTCTTGCTCATTTTGCAACACTTTCAAAGTGAAATGTCCAGAGTGGCACAAAAAGTGCATTATCTGAATGAGATGATTACTGTATGAATCTGCCGACGTTTTCTTGCAATGGTTGTTGTATATACAGTATTGCGGCAGTTCAGAAATGAAATGTCTAATGAGTGGCACTGAAAGGTTAATACTCTATCTATCGTGTTTGAAAATAATGATCCACTTTTGCTAAACCCACTTTTACACTAAACCTAACCAATAGTGTTAAAAAAGCAAATGTGAGATAAAAATGCATTTGCTGAAATAACTGTGCCATTTTAGCTTGCTTTTAAAAGTCTTTGAACTCCTTTATCGTGACTCATGTTTCACAGACTCATATCTGAGCACTTTGTATCATAAGTGCAGCAGTGTACCAGGTGAGCTACCGAGCAAGTTTTGTACATCAGAAAAAAACATACATATGGAGCTGATAATGTGATACAAATGTCAAAATATATTTATTAATGCACTATTAATTAGTAATTAATGCACTATGGTAAACGTGTTTTGAGGTCATAATATAGTATTGCGCAACAAAAACTCACAAAAAATTATATATTTATTCGATAATCTGTCCCATAATCATCATTTGTGTGAAAGTAATAAAAGTTTTTTTGTGTGTTTTACTGTCTCTAGTGTTCACTTCAGCAGGAAACTAGTGAATTTAATGTATAGACATGTTTTTGAAATTTTGCCAAAATGGGATTTTTGAACCACTGCCTTAAACCCACTTTTTGATTTCCCAAAGGACCTATCAGTGAAGTTCTTAAGGGGATAGTTCTTCCAAAAAGGAAAATTCTGTGATCATTTACTCACCCTCAAGTTGTTCCAAACCTGTAGAAGTGTCTTTCTTCTGTTGAGCATAAAAGAAGATATTTTGAAGAATGTTGGTTATTAAACAGTTGACGGTAGTCATGGAAAAAACAATGCTATGGAATACCAATGGCTACCATCAACTGTTCGGTTACATTCTTCAAAACAACAAAACATACAACTATCCAAAATATCTTCTTTTTTCTGTTTAACAGAATTAAAAAAAACTCTATAGGTTTGTATATAGGTTTGAAACAAGTGGACAGTGAGTAAATGATTACTGAATTTTATTTTTTGTGGCGAGCTATTCCTTTAAAAGGGCCATTGTCTTCTTAGTCTAAAGAACCTGAAGAACTTTTTTTTCCCACTTCTTTTCACATTTGAGGAATGGAATGATTCCATGAGGTCCTTCATGGAACCATAAATGCCAATAAAGAACCTTTATTGAGGCACTTTTTTTTCAGATTTTTCCTTCCCACTTACATTCCAGATGTGAATGTGACTGATTTGTCCCAATCCAGGTGGCTTACTGATGAAGATGGATGACTTTGGTTGACATCAGTGATTCATAGCCGACTCAGAGATGCTGACAAATATCTGAGTGACCAAGTCAGCAGTGAATAATAGGCTAATTTAATTTACACATGGCAAAATTTGTGTCGCCCCTAGAACCCTTATTTTGTGGTTAGCAGCTGTCATCAAATGTCTCTGGTCAGGTTACTACCCTTACCACAAAGACAATGGGACGGGGAAGAGACCATCCCATCCTGTAGGATTATAACACTTTAATCAGGCTAATCCAGAAGACTCCTGAATTCCCACACAGGTAGAAATCGCACACCTATGCCCCATTCACAACGACAGACCTGTCCACACGCAGACGTATGTCATGGGAACACTCGGTCACCCACAGTGACACACTCAGACATCTCTTTTGAAGTCAGTATAATTAACAGGCCATCTGATACACTATCAGCCCAAGAGGCTCTTGGTCTCAGAGGCACGTAGCAGATCCATCAGTGGTTGCTAACTGGCTGCACTGTCAACAGTCCCAAGCGCTCCCATTGTGACCCTTCCATGCCCCATAGACCTCCAGTAGGACATGGGGTCACACTGGCAACTCTTAGGCCCACCGCTTACCCAAAGATATACAATGTATCGTGTACGGTTTATTAGATGTTGTCGTAGTCTGAGATAAGTTATTCATGGCTATGTGTGAATAAAAGATGACAGCCTGCAAACTGGTGCATGTCACACAAATGTTAATGAGACAGACGTACAGCTGATGACTCACAATATGCATAATGGAGGACAATGACTGTCTACACCGAGGTGAGACTGACCTCGATAATGAAGCCCACGTATCCAGTCACAATGCTAATGTTTGACAGAGCACAATGAAGAGTGGAATACAGTTTGTAGAGTGTTTCAATGTTGATTTCCATGTTTCTAAAGCATATGTGAGCTTGTTAATATTCTGGCTTTTATATATTGACTTGGGTCCCTATATATATATATATATATTTTTACTATTTAAAATAACAGTTTTCTATTTTAATATATTTTAAAATGTAATTTATTCCTGTGATTTCAAAGCTGAATTTTCAGCATCGTTACTCCAGTCTTCAGTGTCACATGATCCTTCAGAAATCATTCTAATATGCTGATTTGCTGCTCAAAAAACATTTATTATTATTATTATTATGTTAAAACAGCTGAGTAGAAATTTTTCAGGTTTCTTTGATGAATAGAAAGTCCAGAAGAACAGCATTTATCTGAAAAAACTAAATGCAGGCTTGGTGAGCAGAGGAGAATTCTTTAAAAAAAAATGTAACTGGTAGTGTAGATATGTATCATTACATCTAGTTGTTTTGGATAAGAATAAAATGTAAGGTTCGACAAAATAAAGATTTATTCGCATTGGCCCATGGAAACCTCTATGAACACACTTGACTTGACTTGGACAAAAAAATCGCGGGGGACGAATTTACGTTATATTAAAAAGTGTTTTCGTATTCTACACTCACGGCGCGCGCATACAGGATAGGTTAGATGCCTGCCTCCGCTGCCCTATCAAGCACTATACAGATTCAACTACTCTCTTCTTCTCCTACTGCCTGGCTCTTTGGCCCGCATCACTCACCGCAGAGCAAGCCTGTTCTTGATAATGCTGCTGTGAAAACGTGGGAAAAGCCGACGAGGAAGAAGTTGGGGTGAAGCGATCTTTATATAGGCGAATCAAAATACTTAATCGCTCCATCAATAGCGCATTGTGATTGGGTGGATTAAGCTGTCAATACAGGAGACAAACCAATGGGCCACTGGCTGCTTGCTGTCCGTGCGTGATGGTCCTTGGCAAAAAATACAAAAATAAACATTCTGTCGGCCCCTTAAGTGCATCGGCCCACCGGGAAAATGCCCGGTATGCCCGATTACCAGTCCAGCCCTGGGTCCCTCCATCAACATAAAAATTAAATAAAATATTGTATGCACCCAAACTCTGACCTTTTTCTTCAACTCTTTCATGCCTCAAAAATTCTTTTTTTTATTTTTCTAAATATACTGTTGAAAAGTTTGGGGTCAGCAAGAATTGATACTGTGCTTAATGCACAGTTGCTGAAGAAATTTAAACTTTTTTTCAGCAACGATGCAATTAAGGGTTAGTTCACCCAAAATTGAAAATTCTGTCATTAATTACTCACCATCATGTCGTTCTAAACCCGTAAGACCTCTGTTCATCTTTGGAACACAAATTAAGATATTTTTGATTAAATCCGAGAGCTTTCTGACCCTTAGTTCATGTGTTGTGGTACTCTCGTGAATAAGCGACAGAGACTGACACAGAAGAGAAGAATGGTTAAATAAAGTTATTTTTGTTTTCTTTTGCAAACGAAAAGTATTCTTGTAGCTTCATACCATTACGGATGAACCACTGATGTCACATGGACTATTTTAACAATGTCCTTACTACATTTTTGGGCCTTGAAGGTGTTAGTTGCTGTCTATGGAGAGTCAGAAAGCTCTCGGATTTAATCAGAAATATCTTAATTTGTGTTCCGAAGACGAAATGAAGTGAGGACTGCATGGCTGCTGAAAATTCAGTTTTGCCATCAGATGAATAAATTACATTTTAATATAGTATTGTATTGTATAAATTCTATTTTTGAGCAGCTTTGGTCATCAAGAGACCTCTTTCGAAAACTTTTAAAAACGTACCTCAAACCTTTGAGCGGTATAGTGTATATATTATTTAATTGGGCATATTTAAAAGTCATAAAACATATAAGTGCTATCAATGTAATTAGCCATAGCAATTCAAAGAAAACAGCTGTTTTATTTCAAAGATGTGGTGGAAATCTTTCTTGACTTTTTAGAAAAAAATAACAAAAATGACTGCATTCTTTTATGATGTGTCTATATCCACAGTTGGACACTGTTAGTAGACGAATTAAATAAACTGAGAGTGTGAAAGAGAGTTTTAAGAGAGTTTATTTTATAAAAGTCCAGAGGCCCAAAAGTGCCCATAGCTGTAGAAACTCATAATTATGAAACCGATGATTGTTTATGGTGTGGTAATATCAAGTCAAACATTGAACAGTCTTCGATTTTGCCATGATTTTCCTCATTGTTTCCCGATAGCTCTTAAATGTTGGAATTTTAGTTTTGTCTATTGTACTCATTAAGTTTTAAATATGTATATATTTTTTCATTCTGTGTTTGCATAACGGTGAAGACTTAGAGACTATGTCATTTGTTTGACCGTTCAAAGAAACAAAATTGAGCAATTATAATTCATTTGTCAAACACAATCTCCTCGGACTACACATTGTACCTGATAGCCGTGAAATCTCTCTGATGCGGTCACAAAAAGTTCACCGCGGAGAAAAACACAACGCTGAATTAGCGTCCAAGCTGTTTAGACATCTCCATCAAAACCTATGACAGACTATTTCATTCTTTTGAAGTCCTAGCTTATTCCTGAATTGTCAAAATAAGACTGATGCTTAAGAAACAATGTGGGAAATTTGTTTTTGTTCTCTGAATAGATTGGCGGGAATTTGCAGTAAGGGTGTGTTATTGATTTAATTAACCACAGAGGTGGTCAGTGCCATTAAATAAAACATCATTCCCTCCCTATCTGACCGTTACATCACCTGAAAACAAATCATTTTGGCGACCACCATTACAAATGTCAGTAGAATGTATAAAAAAGGGTGTAATTGTAATATATGATTGTAATATCTCATTGTAACCAAATGACTACTAAGGAACACATGACTAGCAAGTTCTTTGTTTGATGTGATGTGGACACAGCCAAAGGCTACAGCCATAAATCTGAGAAAAGACAGGAACAAGAGAGGAAAAAAAGAGTTTGAATCCACATTCACAGGTGTGTCACACCTTTGTTACCATCTCTGAAGTTCACAACAGACTCCGAGACAAAGGCCAGAGCCCCATGTGCCCATTGTAGCCTGGAGAACAATACAGTGACTGTGACTTACTAATCCCTGAGGAGCGCTGACAGCTCAGGCCTGAAGCCACGCTAGGCCTCATCTTCGCTCAGAGCAGTGTCTGTGAACCACAGCGATGGGAACCGGGAGTATTTATAGTAGCCAGAATCTTGCCAAAAGGAGGGAACCAAAAGCCATTGTGGGAGAAAAATATTATCCCCATTGTCAACCTGTGGCCATCATTGTAGCGTCACTTGATTGATGAGAAAGTATGTGACTGGAGGGGAAATGGCTCACTGCATGAAAGCATTTCAGGAGATGTTTGTAATGAAACTGGCCCATAAAGAAGAGAAAGAATTGCAGCTCATATTTCATAAAGCAGGTGTCTGTCAGATTTTACTCACCTCACCCATCCTGGACGTACATGTGACCCATAAATGACTACAAAAACATCTCAGTTTCAGGGTTGGGCAGTAGGTCAAGAGTTAGAATTGGAATTTGATTTGACTGGCCAAAACACACAGGAAGCAAAACTGGAATTTGATTTGGAATTGAAGGAAGTGGAATTACAATTTGGTAAGCATTGTGGAAATTAAGCATTCTTCCACCCTGGTCCATAATTTTGGTAAATATGTATATTTACATAAAAAAAATTGTTCACCCAAAAATGAAAATTCCAAGCCTGTATGACGTTTTACTTCTGTGGAACACAAATGAAGGTAATTGTCTCAGTGTTTTTTTTTTTTCTCTAGAGAATGAAAGTCAGTTGGGTCAAATGTTGTTTTGGACCCCACTGGCTTTAACTGTATGAACAAAAACAGTTCTTCAATACATCTTAAAATATTTTTTATATCTTCAAATATTCAGACATTTCTTCACAATATATCATCTTTTGGGTTCTACAGAAGAAATCGGTTTGAAATGGAGTAATGTATGACAGAATTTTCAGTTTTGGATTAACTGTCCCTTTAAGTGCAAAATTCTTTCATTTGAAAATGACTTATCTGTCTTCTTTTAAGATCTATAAAACCTTCAAAGTTCAAGAAACAGTGTACAAACAGTTTTACAACTTTTTAAGCCAACATTCAAAGTTTGTCAAACCTTACTTGTCTAATTAAAATTACACTTAAATGCCCTTATGTTATTTAGTAAATTTCAAACTAAATTCGAATTACAATTCTGCATCATGTTTGGTACCTAATTTAAAATTCAAACGAAATTCCATAACTGAACTTTAATTTAAATCATTCTTGATTCAGTTCTGAATGGCGTACAGTGCAGCATATTTTATGGTCTGTACTGGAACTGTTTTTCTGTTGCATCGGTTATTATATTTTCTGCCATCTCCGTGTTGTGATAACCGACACTTGGAACGTTTTCACAGGTGACATTATTCCCAAACACACCTTAGCCCTGGAGAATAGCAAAATGTGTGGCGTTGTGAACAACAATGCCCTTCAGGAGCTCACCTAAACCCTTTTGTTCAGTCCACAATGGCTGCGGTTCCCACCCTTTTCTTCTAAACAGCAAGAAAAGAATAATGCATACCTTGCAAGAAAATATCAGTATCCTGAATCACACTCCTAATCAGGCCATTGCATAAAAACACTCAAGGACGCTGCCAACGCCACTCCTCGAACTTCGCAAATAATCGAGAAAGAAAGGACTGAGTGGGCAAAGAATCAATAGGAAGAGGGGAATATCTGATGAAATGTTTTCTTGTCAATGCTCAACCTCATCACCCCTCCCTTCCCTGGTTTGACCTTCCTCTGTGAGCACATCCAGCCACAAAGAGGCTCCATTCTCTCGGGAGATAGAGCGCCTTGCTCCTGTGCAGAAACTCTATCACCTGCCTAAAAGAAAACTGTGTCATCTCCCCCCTCCAGCCCAGCAGGAAGTCTCCAGCCAAGCAGATCACACACCCTGTAATATTCGCGGTCACCTTCAGCGTGCCACCAAACGTTCTCACAGTCTGCCATGTTTCATGATGCTACATATTGGATGTAGTTGTGGATTACACTGACCACAGGGTAGTGACTTGGCACTGTGAAAAGAAAGCCATCTTCAAAGAAAGAGTGTGGCCAGGGTCTGATTTGCCAGTGTAAACATGGTTTTCTAGAATACTGGCTTCTGATTGGCCGATTATGCCATCAGGTCTTTCAGGTGATTAAATCTCATTTTTTACTTTTAGACTTTTTAATGTAATTTAATTTAATTATGTTTATACACACACACACACACATATAGATATATAATGAAACATAATATATACACATTACAAAACTAATATAAAGACAAGATAAAGTCTGCCAAGCGATTACATTTCATTTTTCATTTTTAAACATTTTAATCTAATGAATTATTGCACACTACGTTCATACATTTTTTTCTAAGTGGAAGCCTAAGATAATATGCAGGTAAAATTATAAAATAATTCCAACTCAAATCAATATTTCATCGTATTTATTTGAAGGTAATACTGTAGGAAAATAAGGTAAAAATGTTAACTAATAAGTATCAATATACTTCACCGGCTGATTAATTACAGTACATTTAAGACAATTGTTTTGAATTGTGTTATGATTAAAAATGCAAATGAGGCATTACATTTGGACATATTTGCATACATTTCCAGAACAGAAATCTGAACATTTGGTTAAATTTTCATATTGTTTACATATTCATGTAAAGTGTTTTTACAAAAGGGATTTTGGATATCCATTTATATCACTCTATATATTAGAAAATACTATAAACAGCCAGAAAACTCGCCATGTTTTTAGGAATAAAATGTTATAAATCAGACAAATGATATGAACACACAACAAACAAATATACAAACAAACCACTCAATAAAAACTTTCAGAATATAGTGCTCAGTGCATGAGAAAAACAATGTTTTGAGAAAAAAAGCCCTTTGAGGATATGTATTTCAATTAATCTAGAGACACAAATAGATAAAGTTTAATAAAGTGTAAGTGTAAAGTTTTTTTGGGGGGGGCCTATGCTGCAATTATGCATGCCATTGGTCAGTTTAGCGATAGCGATATTTGTTTTACAAATTATGGTGTGTTTTTTTTCTCAAATTCTTGAGATAAAGCTAACAAGACACCAGATTAAATGACCTACATGGTTTGAATGAAACCAAAATAAAGCAGATGCTTAACTGATAAATCAAAGTAATAGGCCCCGTTTAACATTTTCTTCCTCCTTGCTGTTGAGTGAATAGATATTAGATAACAAATAAGCTCAGAATGTCTTTCATATCCTCAAAGACTGTTCTCTGAATCTTGGCCCGCCGTGGATTTGCAGTAAGTGCTTTTGGTTAAACTACAAAGAAAGCCTCAGTGAACTGCACTGTTTGGCTTTGGACATACAGTTCCTTCCTGTTCATGGAAATTTTGTCTCTGAAATGTGTTTTTGGTACACCAAAAATTGGACTTCCTTATGGGTTAATACCCGAAAACACAGCTCCATATTAATGAAAATGTGTTCCACCTGAGAAAAGGAAGGCTATACAGAGTATTTCAAGAATTTAATTAAATCTGGACATTTTTGCTCTCCATACACACACCAGTAGGCCTACAGAAAAGCAGTTTGCTACGTTTAGCGTTTACTAATATAACCTTACATTATTCAGTGTAAATTAAGAAAACATCAAGATTGAAACGAAATACAAAAAAAAAAAAACTTACTGACAGAGAGAGAGAGCGTCGAGAGTTTGTTGTGACTGAGGCGGATTGTGGCGTATTGTGGATCAATAGCGACCTCTGCTGGCTATGTACAAAACCACTAACGTTTAGAATCACAATAACAAATGTGATGCTAATCAAATTAGAACACTGTATTTTTTTTCTTCGTATTTGTAATATATGATTTTTTCTTCAATCTTTTTGTTTGAGTGTGATATCCAGAACAAATCAGAACAAATGAGAAATATAGGCTAATAGTATCACATTTGGTCTTCAAAACCTAGAAGTAATGTTAAACTTGGCTATTTGGCCATCTAATTAGAATGAATGAACAAAGGTATGTATATATGTGTGTGTATATATATATATACATATATATTAGATAATTTTATATTTATAATAATTTACTGATGCCCCTATTGACCACCTGGCCTCTGGTTAAGAACTACTGTATCGTGTGGCCAGAAAGCTCGGTCACCACTAGATGGAACTAGCCTATTAATTAAGATTTTCCTTGTCTATTAGTCTTAAATTTTAAACTGTTGTCAGATCGTATGAATGATAGGCCTGCATGAAATGCACATGCACATTTTCTATTGTGTATTGAATACTATGGTATTCTACTCTACATTCCAGTTCTGTTCTAGTATAATGATGTATTATAACAGTTAGAAGAGGATGACAAATCATGGTGGTTTATGAAGTCATGAGTTTTAGCAGTCAGGTAATGCTTTCCTCATTGTAAGCTCAGTGAAACCCAGAACGCTCAGCCCGCTGCAGACATATGCAGACAGTGCTGGAGAACGTGAGAGCCTTTTCTGAGCTGTCCTTGCCTGACAAAGTGCTTCATCTCCTGTGAGACTCCCTCAAGGGACCCGTTCCGTGTTCTGGGAAACTAACGGCTCGACAGCTGCAATCCTCCACAAACGTGATGAAAAGTCGGCTTCCTCTTTAAACCGCACACATTCTAATGACCACATGGGCACAAGCTCACACAATTTGGGGTTCTGCAATTTGGAAAATACAGTAGCCTATTTTGAGTTGTGTACTCTTGGGCGATAACTTTAAGGTGATAACATGAAGCATCCTGAAAGATTGTTACACATTTGATAAATGGACGCACACGATGTTGAGTAGCCTAGTCTTTATAAGGGACTAAAACCGTTTACGTAGGCCCTATAGGCTATTCAGAAAGTTTACAGAGTATGGACTTTATGAAATTTATTTAGCCTATATATATTCATTCATCAAAGTATTCCTCCTAAGAAAAGTGGCATGTATGTGTAAAATAGTTCTCAGTTCTCACAAACTAAATCAGCGGAATCAAACATAGCCTACTACGATTCAACACGATAAATGAGATAGGCCTACACTTGTTCATGTGACAGAGTGATTTCCCAGCGAACATGGAACGTTCTCATAACTTTAGCGTTTAATATTTTGGCATGGTTCTCTCAAAGTTATGAACAAGCTTTAAAGGTTCATTCAAATGTATGTTAGCA
This sequence comes from Sinocyclocheilus grahami, assembly GCF_001515645.1. Lineage (NCBI taxonomy): Eukaryota > Metazoa > Chordata > Actinopteri > Cypriniformes > Cyprinidae > Sinocyclocheilus > Sinocyclocheilus grahami. Next base: position 1,495,726 of record NW_015505301.1, read on the forward strand.
TATCGTTCATGGAATGTTTTTCTGAAACATTTTAGTTAGACATTATCTAACTGTCTAAAAATGTTACTACTGACAAGTTCCAGATAGCCCAATTTAAGAGAATATTCAAAAGTAGCATTACCATAATAGGCTATGCAAAGTTATAAAATGGAATGTTCACCTAATGTTTTCTCTAACGTTCACATAAACAAGAAAAAACGTTCAGAGAATGTTCACAAATAAAGTTTTCAGACCTTAATGAGAATGTTTGCAAAATGTTCTTAGAATACATTTTTGTTTGCTGGCTGGTACAAGATTATTATGCATCAAGGTCGTGAAGTAGTGTAGACATTCATTGAGCAATTCATTCAGTGATAATGTAAAGCACATTAAAAGAAAAGATAGAACAAGCCACAAATATCACATTCATAAATAAACTTAAACATACTTTGGAGTATAACATATGTGGACAAATGTCAAGATATCAAGCATATTTTGTGTTCTAGTCCATCTAGCCTTAATTACATAGGTCATGTTGCTGCTTAGTGAAAAATAAAATGTATTTTTAAATGACTGCCGGATGGTTAGAAAATTACAAGTGCCTTAAAAAAAAAGTGCTTCCCTGGCTATGGAAGTTGTTCTTTTTTCACAAGAGCTGGTTTTAAGCTAAATACAGACATAATTTCAAATATTTCAACACGTATAGTAATATCTGTTTTTGTTTGCTAGAATGAACATAAAAAACATCAGGCTATATAAAGACAGATTTGTGTGCAATGACTTGTGTTTAAATTGTAGTTGCATTCATTGCATAATGTCCATTGATGTAAGTTCAAAGGAAGTGCATGAGTACAGACAGTAAAGAGAGAGATGGAGGGGGATAAAAGACAGAGAGGTGCCAGATGTTTATGCTGTAGCTCCACATAGTCTGACCGCTGCTGAAATGTCTTTGGTGTCCTCTGATCGTGCTGAGACCACAAAAGGCCAGGTCTGTGGAAAAAGAATAAAAAAGTCAGCCACACATTGCTGGTAGATTGCCATAAGATGCAGATGCGAACGCATGTAATGCTTAGTGTACTGTAAAGTATTACTTTTATTTTTAAATATTTATAGGATTTATTTTAATTTTATGTTATTGATAGCCTACTTAATACAAAATAAAAAAAATAATAAACCATTCAATATATTAACATATATACTTCATTTTAACAAGACAAATGATTTATGATCATTAAAATTACATTATAAATTATTAAAATTATAAACTATATATTCATATAGTATATTTGCTGTTACTGTAATATGTCAAATAAAATATGTACGGTAAAATATTTATATTTATGAATATTTTTTTAAATGTATATTATTTATATTTAATAGAGAATATTAAAAATAATATCCACATGGTTACTCTTTATTTGAAGGTGTCCTTGTTACAGTGTAATTATACATTTAAGTATTGAGCAATATCAATTAACTACATGTGCTTACTATATGGTGAGGTTTAGGATTACGATTTGGTTTAGGGGTACTTGCATGTAACTATGCATAATTACTTGTTATTGTCATGGTAAGGACATGCAATATATATATATATATATATGTGTGTGTGTGTGTGTGTGTGTGTGTGTGTGTGTGTGTGTGTGTGTGTGTGTGTGTGTGTGTGTGAATCTGTAACATATAATTCTTATTCAGGTATATTCATAATTGAGTATTTAAATTCAAATAAACTTCTTTAGCATTATACCATGGTACAGTAATGGTATCTAATATTAATACCTTAGTACTGAATAATTCCCATGTATCATGGTATTTTTATGGTACTCCTAAAGCACAGTACTTCAACAACAATAAAATGATGCTAATATATGGTACATTTACAAGAACTTACAAAATGTAATATAGATGATGTATTTTACAAGTAATGCTGAGCAATAAATCTTCTCGACCAGATGGAAGTGTATAAATTCCTGTGACAAACTCAACAACACTCACTCATACCAAGTTTACAGGATGCACAAAGCTGTTCTCGTATCTGTCCTCCTGCAAGAGCTGTCTGAGGTGAGAAATGTAGCTGGATGCCAGACGCAGCGTGTCTAGTTTTGACAGTTTGGTGTCTGCCGGTACCCACGGCAGGCTGGTCTTCAGCCGCGAGAACGCTTTACTCAGAACCCTCATACGTGCCCTCTCTCTGGCGTTAGCTGCGTTTCTCTGAGACTGTCTGCCATCCTTCCCCATCTTCATTTGTTGCTTGTTGTTGTTGGCAGCAGCTCGAGGTTTGGTCTTTGCTATCAGACTGTCATCGATACTAAACTCATCTTCTGAGTCTTCTAGAGAACGCGTGTCCATGTGAGTGATTGACAGCTCCTGGAGATCTTCAGGATCACTCACCGAACCCGTGGACATCTCAACTGCACCTGCTTCAGAGCAAAGAACTTGATTTCCTGCGTTTCAGTGGTATATGATATTCAGTGTCCTTGCTGTAGATTCAAAGCAACAGGTGCTGCCTTAATTTTAAATCTCTGTAGAAGAAGCCGAGGCAGAAAAAGGCGCATCAATACAGGGCCATTATTTAAAGGCATTCAGCATCTTCTGAATGTAATGGATGTTAAATTGGTCAAGCAGACGGTATATTCTACCAGTCTTCGCTGAGCATTTCAGAGTTTTTCCTGCGGTGTCCCAAGCACATTTAAGGTTTGGGGTTTGGCAGGGTCACTCTGGATCAGGCATTTCTCCTCCCCTTTTCCCCATCTAACTTTTGGCAAGATGACTTGACACAGTGGCACTGACAGCATATGCAGCATGAATCCATGGAATCTACCATTTTTCTCACGATTTTTAACTGCACTACATAAAACAGCCTGCAGATCTAGTGATTTATTGGTTTATATTTATATTAAAAAATGATTTATTCATAAAAATCACAGTCTTTCAGAAATAATTCTAATGCACTGATTTGGTGCTCAAGAAACATTACTTTTTATTATCAGTGTTGCTGCTTAATATTTTGTGGATACAGTAATACATTACTATTCAAAATATGCACTTTTATATGCAGTTTTTTTAAAGAAATAAATATTATTATTCAGTAAGGATGCATTAAATAGATAAAAAAGTGACAATAAAAACTATTTTTAAAAATGCTGTTCAGTGAACTTTATATTCATCAAAGAATGCTGGAGAAAAACATGTCTCACAGTTTTTGACAAAAGTATTAACTAGCAAAAGCTGTTTTCAAAATGAACAATACAAATTATCATTAATAATTGGGCACCAATAATAACTGATAATAACTGAGCACCAAATAAGCATATTAGAATGATTTAGGAAGGATCATGTGACATTGAAGACTGGAGTAATAGCTGAAATTAAATTGATGAAAATTCAGCTTTGCTGTCACAGGAATAAATTACATTTGAAAATGTATTAATACAGAAAACTGTTATTTGAGATTGTAATATTTTACAATATTTTTTTTTATTAAATTCAGCATAAGAGGTATACAAAATAATATATTCAATATTCATTTAATATTAATTAAAAATTCTGAATACATGCACATTATATGCACACACATATATATCGAATAAAGAATATTTAATAAATATTTATTGAATATTAAATAATACATAGGTATTTAATGCATATATATATATATATATATATATATATATATACATCAATGTATAAAAATATTATTAAATCAGCTTTAAACATGGAAATATGTTTATGTCTGTTATTTAAATAATAAATCATTACTTTTACTTTTTACTTCACAGTACATTTATTAATTTATTATACAATAAAAGAAATTGCCCATAAGTAAAGAATAATAAATGTAAAATACATAATAAATGAATTGAATCAAATTAAAAGGCATTCTCCAAAACAACCTGCTTTACACTAGCGTAACCCCAACCAATCTAGCCACACTTCAATTAAATTATTTAGTGAAAACGTTGTGGAAAACTTCAGTTTCTTATTTCTTCAGTTCAGTGGTCACCCACGGTCCACTTAAATGCCTTTTCCCACATGCTCTTAAGCAAATAGAAATGTCTGAAGGCTTATCAAACGTTCTTAATCCACTGGCCATTTCACAGAGATATTGGGTTTCTGCTTGGTTAGAGCGCTCTCACACACACTCGCTGCACATTGGCCACAGCTGTCAGCACTTTACATTACCTCTGCAGGATGGGGGGCAATCGCTGGGACCCTGTGGGTGAAGGAGAAATACACATGTTGACATTCTTCACGTGATCACACCGTGCTCTCATTTGTCTCTCTTATCATGCAGAACCATGTAAACATTGCACATGCCAGCAAATTAAAATGATTTTTATTTCATTATACTTGGCAGATGTCAGTTCAGCTGTGTTATAGGAAACTTTGTATGACTGCCTCTTCAGTGGGGGCTGCTCATATTGGCGATTGAATGACACATCAAAGTGGGCCATAGCTATTTTGGCATATAAATGAATAATTTTCAACATTATACAGAATTCATGATTAAAAACATGTAGGTTAGACATACATATCACACAAGGTCGCAAAACTCTGGATTCTTGGTAGTTCCTAGGATAGCAAAGTCCTCTAAAGGAGGTAGAGCTTTTTCGCATTTGGCTCCCAAACTCTGGAATAGCCTTCCTGATAGCGTTCGGGGTTCAGACACACACTCTCTGTTTAAAATCTAGATTAAAGACACATCTCTTTGGCCAAGCATTCAAATAATGCATCTCATAATCTTGTACTGCAGTTATATCTGATCAAATGCACATTATTATTCTTTAGCTTGGGTTAAACAAATCAATTTTGCTTGGTTGGAACAGCAGCTATGCTAATTATGTCTCTATTTGTTTCTCTGTTTTTGCCACAGGATTGGTAACTAGGATTTACCCAAGCTACAGTCTGGATCCAGAACACCGGAGAAGATATGATGCTAACCCCTCAGAGGATCTCAGATGATAACAACCCTGAAACAACATACAGAACTACCACATTTTGCTATATGTTTGATTGCATCATATAATAATTGCTGTTAATAGTATCATTCGTCTGTTTGATTACGTCTTTAATTTATTGATTAACTGACAGTCACCATTGATATGCTACTACTAAATATTGTAGAAACTTAATTTGCTGTAAAGTTGCTTTGCAACAATTTGTATCGTGAAAAGCGCTATATAAATAAACTTGAAAAAAAAATAATAATAAATATGAGGACTTCTTCCCATTTAAGTTTGAACATTTTGAACACCACCAGAAGCGAAACCTTCCTTAGCCACATCCCTAATAGTATTATCTTGATAAGATTACACAATGCATTAAAAATGTATCCGTATATCTCTGAATAAGATGCGTATGCAACACTAAATCTTTATGACTATACATGGAGCGAAATTTCCTAAACCATAAAACTGAATTTCCCACAGCTGAAATTTTCTCAGCATCTCACAATATCTCTCTGTAAACTCGATATGTATGAGTTTTCATTCCCGCCTAATGAGTGTGAAATTAAGATTTTATATTACAGTGGTCACCCTCAGCCAACAATTATCCAAAAGCACAGCTGACTCGCATGCCCCATTTTTGCAGAAGGTACATGCCAAGTGTAGACAGCTTTGGAATTACCAAATCAATTTTAATTAATTGTATAATTGTATAATTGCACCATAATTTTAATTTCACAGCACCACAATGGAAAAAGAAACTGGGATGTTTCGCAATGAGAACCATTCTGCCATTTTTCTGGTGGAAAACAGGCTTATAGTTTTTATAGCCTTTATGACTGGTAAGAATCTCTAGAAATATGCAGATGCATATTGCATAAGGCACAGTAGCAAGTTCAGTGACCTGCATTTTCTTCCAGGATGAGACTTATTCAAGGACATATTCAGGTTTTTTTTTTTAACTATAGCAGGTCTAAACTGTTTTACATACAAAATATCTGTTCACCTGATGGGAACCTGTTGCTCTGAGCTTGCAATCATTTAAACAAAAAAACTATATCTCTTTAAGGGAAAATCTGCAGGATCAAGATGCCTTAGTATATAAAGTCTAAGCAAACAAATGTATGTGAAGCAGCAACAGAGGCACCTTTCATAGCATTTTAACACTAATCTCTGCTTTAAACAACTGTGTAAGCACATCTTTCCCAAGCTTCCACACAGGGACTAATTACATGGGAACAATGCTGCCCACGTTGTTTTAGGTCAGAGCTAACATGAGAAATGTGCAGTTGTCTGTCGGTAAGCGTGTTAAGGGTCATAGTGTGGGCAGTGGCTCTTTTCCTTCTTTCTCTCCCTCTGTTTTGTGTGAATGAGTAAGCGGGACAGGTGCAGGACTATGACATCAGCTATGCACGCTCTCCTCCCCTGGTTCCCATGGTCACCACACTCTCACAGCTGCAGTGTAAAACAAATGGCATGTAACAGCATCAAAACGGCCATTAAGAAAATCAATACGCCCCCATTTTAGTCAAGCCTCCCCCTGCATTGAATCAAGCACATTTAATTGAATGATATAAGTGGCTGAAGAGTGAACTATCCATTTGCTCCCAGTTCCAGCCTGACTTTGATGGGAGTGAATCTCACAAAACCTGTCTAAGAACATGTCCAGAACATGCACTCACAGTCTCACACTAAAATGAAAAGAAAATAAGTAGTTAGATTTTGCTTTAAAAATGTATGCATTTTCATTAATGTACAGAAAAAAAGATTTTTTTATTTATTTGAATATTAATAATTGTTTTGTGAGCAGCAAATATGCATATTATTATGATTTCTGAAGGATCATGTGACACTGAAGACTTGAAGTAGTGACTGCTGAAAATTCAGCTTTGCCATCACAGGAATAAATTACATTTTAAAATATACTGAAATAGAAAAAAAAAGTTATTTTAAATTGCAATAATATTACTGCAATTACTTTTTTAATTTAAAGAATGTAGCTTGGGTGAGCAAAAGAGACTCTCTTATGAAAATCTTAATTATTCCAAACTTGTATTTATTATTAACTTTTAAAAATATTATTATATTAGTAAATTACCTTAGCAACCGCATAGCAACACCCTACCATCCTACTACCAAGTACCTTAGCATCTATCTATCTATCTATCTATCTATCTATCTATCTATCTATCTATCTATCTATCTATCTATCTATCTATCTAATCTTTAAAACTACTTCAAACTTATTGCTTTTAAAACTTTTCTAACATCCGTTTTAGCTTTCTCGCTTTCTCTTCAAAGTTTGTCTTAACAAACTTTTTTATCTAGTTATAGGCTATTAGTATTAGTATTACAGTAATGCACAAAAACGTTTTCATTAGGTTTAATTGAAATGCTTGAATAACTTGTTCTTTATACCAATTACAACTTTTTGGTTTTATTTATCAAACTATATAATTAATAGTTAATTAAATACATGTCAAACATATCTGTCTAGCGGAGATCTGAGTGGTGGGTGTGAGAAATGTTGTTTACCCTTTGGAGGAGGAAGTGATGTATCTGGGCTCTGTAAACTCCTAATGCTGTGAAACACTGACCAAATGACAGATGAGAATTGCTGTTTTCCTCTCATTTACCTCCAAAGCCTAACAACAGCTGATTGGGGTTCAATGGAAAAACCGAGACTTGACGAACTGAGGTGGCTTGAACACAGTATATTGCATTTAATTTATCTTCTTAAAATTGAGGTTTTTCATGCATCAAGCACATGTACTTCAATAAAGACATAGGTTTAGTATTGCTTAAAGTGACCAAATCTAAAGCAAATCCATTTCATCTGGATATAGTGATCCTTGTCATCAAATTTACTACATGTCATGATGTCCATGCAAAATCACAAAGTGATTTTTACAGTGTTCCAGCCATGCAGGTGCATGTCTTAATCTACTCCCAACTTGAGTGACTTGTTTAAGTCTGTGAAATCACCATTGACAATCTGATCAATAAGATGGTTTTATTGAATGCAGCTTTCATGTGAAACTCATCATGATGTAGTGGTGGATATACTAAAAAATGGACTAAAAGAGACCCAAAAATGAGGGTTACACACTTGTGCTCTCCTTCGGCAGAACTGCTTTGAAATTAGTGTTTGGTATGACAAAGCGTCTCAGGGTTACTACATCCGGGCATGAGGCCAGATGAAATTCACATGCTATGTTGAGAACAAATGTGGACCGATCGGTGAGACAAATCTATATGCATCACAGAGTTTGAAGTCTTTAAGTTTGCATTAGGAGCTTCTCAGAGCATTAATTCTAAATGATTTTCTCATCTTCAGTATTGATGCTATAAGATCTTCATTATGTATTACAGCACTAGATATCATTCAAACACTTCTCTTCAGAGTTCATTACAAACTTTAAGTGGATTAAATAGACTGACTTAATATTATCAGTGTAACCTTCTAAATACACTATGAATGTATGATTACACAATTACACTTAATCAGATAAGAAGAACAGCTCAAATTAATATACTAAATCACAACAAAATATAGCACAACAAAAGTTATTTGGCTTATATTTGCACATGATGTCATCATCTCTAATATCACTTCTTTGCCTTAATAGCTTGCAGCAGCGGGACCCACTTTGACTTCTGAGATGAGGAGGAAGTGGGCTGTTTCAGAGCTCTAGGGTTATGTGGGCAGTCATATTCATCAGCCTCAGAAGTGATTTCCATCTTCTGGATGATCAGCTTGAGCAGGTTATGCTGTTTCTCCAGCATACAGAACATCGCTTTCAACCTGAAGGGAAGAGCGGATCGAATGCAGTCTATGTTGTATGTCTGACAACTTACATAGGCCCGCATAGCAACACCCTACCATCCTACTACCAAGTACCTTAGCATCTATCTATCTATCTATCTATCTATCTATCTATCTATCTATCTATCTATCTATCTATCTATCTATCTATCTAATCTTTAAAACTACTTCAAACTTATTGCTTTTAAAACTTTTCTAACATCCGTTTTAGCTTTCTCACGCCAACTTCAAAGTTTGTCTTAACAAACTTTTTTATCTAGTTATAGGCTATTAGTATTAGTATTACAGTAATGCACAAAAACGTTTTCATTAGGTTTAATTGAAATGCTTGAATAACTTGTTCTTTATACCAATTACAACTTTTTGGTTTTATTTATCAAACTATATAATTAATAGTTAATTAAATACATGTCAAACATATCTGTCTAGCGGAGATCTGAGTGGTGGGTGTGAGAAATGTTGTTTACCCTTTGGAGGAGGAAGTGATGTATCTGGGCTCTGTAAACTCCTAATGCTGTGAAACACTGACCAAATGACAGATGAGAATTGCTGTTTTCCTCTCATTTACCTCCAAAGCCTAACAACAGCTGATTGGGGTTCAATGGAAAAACCGAGACTTGACGAACTGAGGTGGCTTGAACACAGTATATTGCATTTAATTTATCTTCTTAAAATTGAGGTTTTTCATGCATCAAGCACATGTACTTCAATAAAGACATAGGTTTAGTATTGCTTAAAGTGACCAAATCTAAAGCAAATCCATTTCATCTGGATATAGTGATCCTTGTCATCAAATTTACTACATGTCATGATGTCCATGCAAAATCACAAAGTGATTTTTACAGTGTTCCAGCCATGCAGGTGCATGTCTTAATCTACTCCCAACTTGAGTGACTTGTTTAAGTCTGTGAAATCACCATTGACAATCTGATCAACAAGACGGTTTTATATAATGCAGCTTTCATGGGAATCTCATCATGATATAGTGTGGTGGATATACAAAAAAATGGACTAAAACAGACCCCCAAATTGAGGGTTACACACTTGTGCTCCCCATTGGCAGAACTACTTTGAAATTACTGTTTGGTATAACAAAGACTCTCAGGGTTACTACATCCGGGCACGAGGCCAGAGGAAATTTACATGCTAATTCTTGGACTCCACCGATCGGTGTGATAAATCTATATGTGATGCATCACAGAGTTTCAAGTCTTTAAGTTTGCATTAGAAGTTTGTCAGTGCATTAATTCCAAATGCTCTTCTCATTTTCAGTACTGGTGCTATAATATCTTCATTATGTATTAAAGCACTGGATATCATTCAAACACTTCAGAGTTCAGTAAAAACATTACGTGGATTTAATAGACTGACTCATATATATCAGTGTAACCTTCTACATACATTATGAGCTCATGATTACACAATTACACTTAATCAGATAACAACAACTAAAACTATATACTAAATCACAACAAAATATAGCCAATATAAGTAATGATGGCTAGGTATTTGGCTTATATTGACACATGATGTCATCATCTCTAATATTACTTCTTTGCCCTAATGGCTTGCAGCAGCGGGACCCACTTTGACTTCTGCGATGAGGAGGAAGTGGGCTGTTTCAGAGCTCTAGGGTTATGTGGGCCGTCGTATTCATCAGCCTCAGAAGTGATTTCCATCTTCTGGATGATCAGCTTGAGCAGGTTATGCTGTTTCTCCAGCAAACAGGACATCACTTTCAACCTGAAGGGAAGAGCGGATCAAATGCAGTGTATGTCTGACAACTTTCATAGACTTAGATGAGAGTAAAAAAGTCAATGTTAACTGATGCAACCACTGCACAGTTGTATTGAACTGCTTGTGTTTGTTATGAACCTATAAGCAGACTCTATTTCAAATATTATTTTGAAAATACATCACTTTATCTGAAACTCTCTAAAAGTAAGGTAGGTGAGATATGTGAATTAGAGCTGTGCCATTCATATTTGAATTTGAATTGAATTTGCTGCAAACAAAACTCCTAATTGCTTAATGAATTTGAATGTGTAGTTGATGGTGCATTATGTCTAATGAACACTAGAGGCTGCTCTCCCACAAGTCTGAAATGTTTGTGGCAGTGTTATTTTAGTATCATTAATATACTAATAAAACTTTAGTAGTTTTTTGTGCTTTTTTCATTTTTTTTTTTTTTTATATCTATATAGTTTTTAAGCTTTAGTTATTTTAGTAGTTCAACAAATCAAACAAAATGAGAAATATTTATTTGATAACTAGCTTAAGTTTGCAAAATATTTTATTTTAGGCAATATTTATTTTATTTCAAGTTCTAAAAAAGATTTTGTTTAATGGTTTTAGTTGTAGTTAATGATAATAACCCTGGTTTGCAGTGTTCAGATTTTAAAACAACCTACAATAGCTTTATTTTCACTTACATGCGTCGACGTGATTAGATATTAAAGAAATAGTTCACCCGAAAATGAAAATGACCCCATGATTTACTCAACCTCAATCCATCCTAGGTGTATATGACTTTCTTCTTTCACACAAATACAATCGGAGTTATAAAAAAATGTCCTGGCTCTTCCAAGCTTTATAATGGCAGTGAATAGTGGTCGAGATTTTGAAGCAAAATAAAGTGCATCCATTAGGGTGACCATATTTTAGCTTTCAAAAATAAGAGGACAGTGGGGGCAGGATGCATACAGGAGGTGGGAGGGGTGTTGTTGCGTTTGAGGGGGGTTAAAGTAGCCCCCAAAGTAGCACTGACCATATCATAAAGAGGACGCATGGTCACTCTAGCATCCATCCATCATAAAAACCTGGGTTAAAGGTTTAAAATATTACATTACTTACATTTGACTGCAATGCTTGTGTTGAAACATTTTGCATTCTACCTATGATAAAACTGTGGTAGATGTTAAGTTTTGTGAAGGATGGCCACTGGTAGGAAGCCTTTTAGCTGTGTATATGATCAATCTGCATAACATTGACTGTAAAATATGCACTTTAGCTATGTAAATGACATATTTTGAGTTTTGATATTTGGGATATGGTCATTGCGCTACTTTGGGGGCTACTTTAACCCCCCTCAAACCCAACAACAAACCCCCGTATGCATCTTGCCCCCACTGTCCTCTTTTTTGAAAAATAAAATATGGTCACCCTAGAAACACAGAACAAAACACTTGTCACAAATTAAAAGTACAAAACGAGGCTTTGTAAAGAAAAATGTTGGAGGATTTCGATATAAGCCAAAGAGTAGCCTGGTTTCCCTTTGCTGTAAACAAAACTTGGTTCTCACAAGACTAGCATATTCTCACCAGAGCTTACGCTTACACCTACGTCCTGCCTCATCTGCTGGAAAGTTGTAAATATTAATATTTTTCTTACACAAATGCATTGCTTCATTTAAGAAGGCCTTTATTAACCCACCGGAGCCGTGTGGAGAACTTTTTATGATGGATGGATGCACTTTATTTGGCTTCAAAATCTGGAGCACTACCCACTGCTGCCATTATAAAGCTTGGAAAAGTCGGGACATTTTTTTATATAACTCCGACTGTATTTGTCTGAAAGAAGAAAGTCATATACGCCTACTGTAGGATGGCTTGAGGGTGAGTAAATCATGGGGTAATTTTCTTTTTTTTTGGGTGAACTATCCCTATCTACGTTTTGTAGAAGTTTCAGAAAAGTTGTTTAACAGCTTGGGACTGTACACTCAAAAATACATCTTAAAGTACTAATATATCCTTTAAAGGTAGTTTAGGTACAAATATATTTTTGAATGTTGTTAAAAGGTACAGAGGTACCTTAATGTCTCAGTGACAAGCTGTTGTACTTCTAAAGCTACAGTTTTGGCAATTTTTTCTGACAGATGGTTTTATAGGCATATTATTGCATAAAAAGGCTGATAAACCTTCCCATTTTTTATTGTGATGTTAAATAGATGGAAAAATAGAAATCTTTTCTAAAAAGTTCACACTGGAACAAACGTTTCTGCTCAGTTTTGAAATCAGATCCTTTATGTTGCTCTAGTCAGTGTTCCTGAGTAAACCCAAAACAAAGAGATCACCTGTTCTTTTGCTTGTGCAGCTCTCTCTCCAGAGGCCCTCCCTGCCGCGAGCAGAGGTTCAGACGGGTGCGAACTGTGTTTTGGATCTCACCATCAATGAGCGCCTGCATCAGCGCTTTCTGTTTAACAAATGATTGTCATTAAATGTTAATATTCACTCAGATGTCTTTTCTATTGTTTGAAAAATGTTAGTTTACAGAATTTTATCAAAAGTTCATGTGCGACCAGAGTAGAATAGCATTTGTAGACAAATACAGACAACAGACAAACCTTGCATTTATTGGGATAGATGGTAATAGATGGTTTGTCCACTCGCTTCAGGAACCAGTAAGGTAGCTTCTCCTCAAGGGCAGTGTGAAGATCTATCTGTAATGAAGTGCTTTCTTGATTAATGTGATGCACTAGATGTGCTACTTATACTTGTCTTTAAATCTTACTAGGTTTTATAAAACAGTTTAGCAAAATACTGCTAAAAATGTACATTAATTAGAGATATCCAGTCTGCTCACCTGCATGGCTATTCTCTTCAACTCTGCATTTCTCTGTACCTCTGCGATATCTCCTACTGCCAAACCAATCTGCAACATGATTTAGACAAATAAGCCTAATACCTCCTAACAAATTGCAGCCATCATTAACAATAATAGCCGGCTTCCAGCAGGCCAGTGTTGAGTGTCCTACCATTAGGTTCATGAGAAGAATAGGCATGAGAAGCACAAAGAGCACAAAAATAAAATAGGTGACCCCAGGGAACGCCATGCGGCTGTTTTCATAAGCGTGCAGAAATGTGCTCTGGTAGTTCAGCTCTCCCACTGTCATCACAAACGTCTGGGCTAGAGCAAGGCTGATGGAGCTGAACTCATCCTGTCGGAAACAGCAAACAGTAAACATCATTATCAAACCACACCGATTTACCAAGACTTGACAGGTCTGTCATGCTGGGTTGATATGATCTCTCTGTTTGGACTTACCTGGTGGAGCATCAAAGCGTAGAAGGCCAATCCAAATGCGAGCAATAGGAAGATAAAGAGAATCATGATGCACACCAGGGTCCTAACGATTCCACCAAACATCACCACGTAAATTCCAATTCGCTCAAACCTGCCATTTGAAAAGGGCATATGAGAATTCAGATGTTTTATGCAAACGTTTTAGAAATTATTTTGCAGATTTTTTTTTTTAATTAATTAATTAAATGCTAAAAGTGGCTTTATTAATCACATTGTAATGTGCAGTATTAAAATGGATACTCATTTTTAGATTTGCAAAAGATTACATTTCACAGTGCTAATAAATTATTACTGAATCTAAAGATTAATTTTAAGTGAGTGTTAGATGATGCCAAACATTTTTTTTTTTACAAGGATGCATTAAACTAGTGAAAAGTGGCAGAAAAATTTGACATTTCTTTACTATTGCAAATAATGTTTTCCACAAAAAATATACTAACATTGATAATAATAAGAAAAGTTCTTGAGCACCAAATCAGCATATTAGAATGATTTCTGAAGGATCATGTGACACTGAAGACTGGAGTAATTATGCTGAAAATGCAGATTTGCATCACAGTAATTAATTACATTATAAAATCTATTAAAATAGAAAACCATTATAATAATATTCCACAATATTACTGTTTTACGGCATTTTAAATCAAGTAGATGCAGCCTTGGTGAGCATAAATGACAAAAACATTGGAAAAAAACTAAAAATCTTTGACTCCAAACTTCTGAACAGTAGTGTATTCTAAATGTAATAATATGGACAATATCAAATATCGACTGATATTGATATATCTATAAAAATCTTAAATATCGGCTGACAACCCATCTATAAATTTGTGCATTTCTTACAGCATATACACTAAATACAATTTACAGCACTTCATTTTATTAATCAGCATATCATGTACTGTAATTAATGTGATTAGAAATTTAAATTGATCAGCAACCCTATAATATATTTGAGATAAATCTAGAAAATGTGACCACTAATACCAGACCTCTGAAAGTAGAGCAGGAAGCCGATCCATGAAGTCAGAATGGCGAAAGCTCCAGCCTCCCATTGCCAAGTGTTCTCTAGATTGAAGCACATGGGAATGACAAAGACTAAAGAGCTAATAGCTGCACACCAGTCAGCAAGGTTCGAGAAGTTCGTGAAGTAATTTATTTGCTGTAATGTAAAAGATATGAGGGGTTAAATAAAATCACCTTTAGATTCCAAACATAGTGCAATTTGAATACCAACGCCAGTGGCACAGAGTACAATAGAGTATATAACAATGCATGCAAAATCTGAGCTGTGTTTTTATTGGTAAATCACTTGGCTGGAAGGCGTAGAGCCAGGGCCGTTTCTAGGCATAGGCGAGCTAGGCGGTCGCCTAGGGCGCCACCAGCTGAAGGGGCGCCAATGAGCGCACATACTGGCACTTTTAGCAGGGTTATGATAAAGAGTGGCACGGTCACCCTGAAATATGACTGCCGCCCCCACTGGATCCCCCAACATTATTGGGCTAGAGTACTGTCAATCTGACAATGCCTGTATGCCACTAGATCAGAGTGCTGTCAATTGCTGCCTGATTGTTGCATGCAAAGTTTGTATTTGGAGCGCTCAACAACGCCGTTAGATCAGTGGACTCTGTCAGTGCTTTGGCAAGGTAACACTATTTTTTGCCATGCAATAAAGCAGCTCTGCGTAGAGCCCTGCAAGGGAATCCCCACAGCAAAGGCATGTGTGTTTAATGTGCATCATGACATTTATGATTAGTGAATGGTTTGATTGCCCTCTGCTGAGAGTCTCTGTAGTAGTATGAGAGGAATTTATAGTGGATGCATCATGGGAAGTGATGACACAACTATTACCTGCTTAGCCAACTGCACCAACTCTTTGCAAACGGAATACACATTCAAGACAAGCACCATGATTATACAGACTGAGATTAAACATTTTTGCTGGATGGAGAGAAAAGAAAGAGAGGGAGAGAGAGTATCATTACAATATTATCATCAAATTAATCACATTTACATAATGACTGTATTACTTTTCATTCATAATCCAACTAGCATATTATGCTAAACTAAAAATCTCTGCTATGGTGTGTGCATGTTCCTCACACTCAAAAATGGATCATACTAATGCCAATATGAGTATTGTGTGCCATTTCTAAAAAGATAAATGGTAATATGCCTACAAGATTAGACATACTTAATTTCATGGGGATTATAACCTTGAGCTGATGAATAAGTGGGAAGTTGATGAATGCCATTCAGTTCATAATGACACTCACTAAATTAAGTAATGGGACATGGACAAGGTTATAAGGAAGTGAATGCAAATGTGAATGGATGTGCATGTGATTATGAATGATAGCTGGAATAATTGGCTTGTCATTGCATAACAGATTAGGCCAACTTGACAACAAGAACCACGGGGTCCTTCTGACCCCAATATAATGACAAAAGTTGACATTATTGGTGTGCTTTTAAGGAATTCCTCACCCAAAAAAAAAAATAAATAAAATAAATGCTGAAAATTTACTCACCCTCAGTTTGTTTCTTCATCAGAACAGATTTGGAGAAATTTAGCATTTCATCACAAGTAGATGAGTTTGCTTCTTCTTAATTTAGAATTACAACACTTGCTCACCAATGAATTATCTGCAGTAAATGGGTGCCGTCAGAATGAGAGTCCAAACAGCTGATAAAAATTTCACAATAAAGTAATACACATGACTAATAAATGTCTTGTGAAGTAAAAAGTTGAGAGTTTGTAAGAAACAAATCCATCATTAAAGTGTTTTAACTTTAAACCGTTGCTTCTGGCCAAAATTCTATAATCTATATTCTATAATTCTATAAATTCAAAAGAGTCTATAACCCATAATAAAACTTCCTCCTATAAAAAAGTCCATGTCCTGATGGTCTCTCATATCAAAATCCACTGACATATTTGTTTAGAGCTATTTTTGCTTGTAAATGGTGCTTGATCTGTGCATATTTCTCTCCTGATTCAGACAACTTTTTCACTGGAGAAAACACTATTATGGATAGAGGACTCATATTGTAACCAGAAGCAACAGTTTGAAGTCAAAAACATCTTAAGGATGGATTTGTTTATTAGAAACATGCAGTTTTTATCTTCACAAGATGGACTGGAGTCATGTGGAATATTTGTGGATTATTGTGATGTTTTTATCATCTGTTCGGACTCTCATTCTGGCCTGCACCCATTCACTGCAGAGGATCTATTGATGAGCAAGTGTTGTAATGCTAAGAAGAAGCAAACTTGTGACCCTGAGAGTGAGTGGATTTTCATTTTTGGGTAAACTATTCCTTTAAAAAATGCCAAATTCTTTCTTAAAGGGTTAGTTCATCTGAAAATGAAAATTGATTGATTGATTGTAGTGTGATTACATTAAATTATATGGTTTGTTACATTTAAATGAAAGGCAAGACCTTCATTCCTACAGTTGTTAATTGGGTGTGAATATTTTCCATTCATTTTCTCTGGAGTTGTCTGATTCCTTTTTTTAATTGAGAATTTTGACCAAAATATGGGATGTGCCTAAATTCATTTTAAAGTCAACATGTAAAAAATAATGGGAATTTTCTACTCTTTTCATGAAAAGTGACCCCTAAATTGTCTCTAGTAACACCCAGACCCTCCCTTGTGTTTTGACACCACTGATGTGTAGCACCACATCTAGAAGACAGAATTATATTAATACATCTAAAAAAGGTAATATAATTTCCCTATCTCTTAGCGTTTGTGACACTGTGTGACTTTGAATAATAATTCACAATCAATTTGATTGTCATTTAACTTCAACTACCATTATTCTCTTTTACCTTTCCCTTCTCTGCTTGTCACAGATACGTATCTCCAGCTGTCATTTGTACCACACATTACAGGAATTACACTCTACATTGTGTTCACTTCAACTCTTTTGAGCTCATCTCTTCCCTACAAGACGCCAGAGATTTCTGAACAAAGGCTGTCTACCTCTCTAAAAGATATGGGCACCATGATGACAGATGTGTTGTTGCCAAAAACTTCCTGCTTCGGTCTCAGATTGAGGATGAGGTATGTGAGGGGCAACAAGCCAAGCAGGTAGACAGCCAGGTTGAGTAAATGAACCTTGCTTCCATACGCCTTCCTGTCCGAATAAAACACAATATCAGTAGGATATTTCAAATGCTTATGTAAACCAGTCTATTTGTTTGAAGTGATGTTAACACTGCACTGCTGCTATTTTTAACCAGATGCTCTGAAGTAAAATGCAGTGACTGTATTGTATAGGACTGTAGAAATTAGCATATCACAGTGACTTAAAACATCACGACCAGAACTGTTACAGAACATCTTTAACATACCACTTCATCTCCAGGTATTTTTGGCTCACGGGGTGAGTGAGGAGCTCCAGACGGTTGTACCGCACCATGGCCTAGTGTGGTGCAAGAGTTACAATTTATTCTCACACTATTTTAAGTTGCAGAAAGAATAGGAGCTTTGTATTTTAGAATGTATAGTGTACAATGGGGTCTAAAAGTCAGATATCACTAGATTCAATGTGTATATACACTCTCAGGAAAAAAAGGTACAAAAGTTGTCACTGGGGTGGTACCTTTTCAAAAGGCACAACTTTGTACCTAAAGAGTCCATATTGGTACCTTAAAGGTACATATTAGTACCTAAAGTGTACATATTAGTACCTAAAAGGTACAAAAGTGTACCTTTTGAAAAGGTACCACCCCAGTGACAGCTTTTGTACCTTTTTTCTGAGAGTGTATATATAATGCTTAAAAGTAAAATACTTTTAAATTTGCAGCATTTAGAAGTAAAAAAACACCAAGTCACCTAGCAATTTACAGTTATTTACACTTCAATTTGTATGGTTTTTCATTTTATAAGTTACTGAAATATAAAATTTTAGTACTTTAGTAGGTTGGTATATTTACATTATATGAGTTAATGAAATATACAGTTGTTGTTGTTTTTTGTTGTAAAATTACAATCTGTAAAACATTTGTTTTACAATTCTCAAAATGTTGCTATCATATTTTTTATGGTAAAGATCTGGCAGCCACAACTGCTTTTATGTGTGTGTGTGTGTGTATATATATATATATATATATATATATATATATATATATATATATATATATATATATATATAT
>NW_015505301.1:1514957-1532879 GCF_001515645.1 Sinocyclocheilus grahami
TATATAATGTAATAGAATTTAAGGGGACTTACATTCACAGCTGCCAAAGGTTGGAACTTCATTGTTTTGTCTGTTTTGGCATACTTCTTTAGCTGTATAGGAGCTTGAAGCCACTGAAAATCATACTTGATCTGCCAACATCATTGGACAATTGCACTTTATAGCGTTAACGAACCTCATTAATAGTCTTAAAGTGATAGTTCACCCAAAAATAAAAATTATGTCATTAATTACTCACCCTCATGTCGTTCCAAACCCAGAAGACCTTCGTTCATCTTCTGAACACAAATTAAGATATTTTTGATAAAATCCTAAAACTTTCTGACCCTCCATAGACAGCAATGTAACTACTACGTTCAAGGCCCAGAAAAGTACCAAGATGATCGATAAAGTAGTCATTACGCCGGATCTGGGTCAGCGCCGGCGCCGCCACATGCTCGCATCATGATACTGTCATGAACGCGTGTCCACAAGTGACGCAGTAGAGACAAAAATGTGGAATAAAGTCGTTATTTTTGTTTTCTTTGCACAAAAAAAGTATTCTCGTAGCTTCGTAAATTTATAGTTGAACCACTGATGTCACACAGACTATTTTGTCGATCATCTTGGTCATTTTCTGGACCTTGAACGTGGTAGTTACCTTGCTGTCTATGGGAGTGTCAGAGAGCCCTCATATTTCATCAAAAATATCTTAAATTGTGTTCCGAAGATGAACGAAGGTCTTAAGGGTTTCGAACAACACGAGGGTGAGCAATTAATGACAGAATTTTCATTTTTGGGTGAACTAACCCTTTAATGCAACTTTTTGCACATTTATGCAAGGCTTACATGATAATCTGAACTGTTGGCATCATGATCAGACTCTAAAATACACCGGTCCAGAAGATGCTGTTCAGAAGAGAGTGGGGTTTAATGTCAATTTTTTTTATATAAACAATAGCTTACATAGATATCCATAAGGTGGGAAGTTAATACACAGACCCTGAAAGACTCTGGGAGAAACTCTATGATGTCCATCACGGCACAGCGGGATGTCACTTTAAATGACTTTATTGCCTCGGCAAACCTGCAGTGAATTAATATAGCTTTTTAAACTGTTGGCAAACTGAGAGGAGAAAAGCAATATAGGTTTAAAAAAATATAACAAAATACATAATTACAGAGTTTTGCCATGGTAGACCCTCAACCGATTCTCTCATACTGTTGCATTAAAAATCCTACTGTACACTGATATATATATATATATATATATATATCAAAACACTGAAAAGGAAACTTTAAAAGTGTTTATTAAAAGTAGTTTAAAATAGTTTTTTCTCGTTTTAGAAAAAAAAAATTATCCTGATGGAATGATTTTTATGGAAATACTGAATTGACACAAAGTTATTTTACTTATCTTAAAGCTTCAGCTAAAAAAAAAAAATACTAATAATACTAATAATCAGCCTAACAATAAAATTAACAATTTTCACAATGTTAATTCATATATTATTATTAATCTGGAATCCGAGTAATTTTTTTATTTTAAAATTAATACTGCCTTCCAAAAGGTGGTCATCTTGAATGTGGATGTCTCCTTACCTCTCACTTTCGATGACAGCGTTCACTACATCTTTTTTCTCATTACGCACAGCTTCATGCAAAAAAGAGTTGTCAGCATTGTTGAGAGTGATTTCAGCTCCTCTGTCCAATAACAGCAAAACAGCACCTACATGTCCCACTTGTGCAGCTATGTGAAGGGCCGTGTTCTGTTAAAGCATACATGTGATTAATAAGCAGTGTTGTTCAATTATAATCATAAAGGACAATAATTACTTAGTTTGATGCATTTGTTTGATCAAAAATACAGTGTAAACAGTAATACTGTGAAATATTATTAGAATTTAAAAACTGTTTTCTAAAACGGTTTTCTATTTTAATATATTTAAAAAATGTATGTAGTAGCTATAAATGTTGAAAACAGTTCATATTTCAATATTAATATTTTTGTGGAAATTGTGATACATTGTTTTTCAGGAGCATTTGATGAATAGAAAGTTCAAAAGAACTGCATTTGTGAGACTATGTTAAGTTTGGATCTTCTTCAGTGGTTTACCTATGGCTTAGTAATTGTATTTCTCTAACTGATTATGTTGTTTAGGATTTTTACGCCGCTTACCCCATCCTCATTCGTTTCGTCCAGTAGTTTGACATTGGCTGCCAGGAGAATTGTTATTGTCTGTGTGTATCCCTCAGCCACAGCATGATGTAAACAGGACCAGCTTTTGTAATCACTAAAGATTACAAAAGACCTTATGACAGAATGTCCAGCAGAATGAACTCACAACATAATCAATTGCAATTTGTGAAGCTGCCTCTGTGGGACGTCTAATTTTACTTCACTATATTACAATTAAATCCTAATCTAATCATGACAAACTATATATAGTTTGAAAGGTCTAAGACTCCTAAATATTTTTTTACAAAAACATTGGTAAAATATCTATGTAGGAAAATTAATAGATTAATTTATGACAAGAGTGCACCTCAAAAATCTACATCATAACAGGAGTTCTGACCTTTGCCAAAAAAAGTCTTCTTTGTTGCCTTTTTCTCTATCACACTTTAGAAATCATCAGAAATTATATATCAATTGAAAACTTTAAATCTCAAAATTCATCCTTTGAAACCCATTTTAAAATCAAACATTGCATTACCATCAAAATGGTACATCAATATTATATTACAAAATGTTTTCGTTCATGAATTATACAAATTTAAGTTTGGATCGTGCACTTTCACGTCGGAAGAGTAGACTACAATGCAGTCTGTTCTGACTCACAGTCTGTAAGTACATTTTCATATTTAAAGGATTTGCCACTGATGATTCAAACGCGAGTTTTGAGCAGCGTAGAGTAGCGCTTGTTGTTTGTCATTTCTCCGATCACAAATGCAGACATGGTTTTATGTTTACGCGGCGCAATGCAACGCAATGCGTAAAAAGACATTATAAGTCATTATAATCTGTAATTATGTCCCCACTAGATGTTACAAATGCCTCGTTTATAATGGGTTTTAATGTTTTTGCATCGCTCCGGGACACGGCATACCAGTACTGGTTATGGGCAGGGTTGCCAGGTTTTCACAAGAAAACCCGCCCAGTCATGTTTCGAGGGGGTAAAAATCTCATTCCGGGGGGTAAAATACAGGTTTTTTTGGCGGGGTACCCCTGCTAAAATTCGCATTCCAGGGGATAAATATCATGTTATTGGAGTCTTGGAGCTTCAACCCGCGGACATGAAACCCAACCCGCGGCAACAGTGTTAAAGTAGCCCAATTCCTCGGGAAAACCGCGCACTTGGCAACACTGGTAAGGGGTGTAACATTTCCGTCACACGCTTGAGGTATTCGGCCAATCACAACGCACTGGATAGCTGGCCAATCAGAGCACACCTCACTTTTCAGACCGATGAGCTTTGTAAAAATCTACACGTTTCAGAAAGGCAGGGCATAGAGAAGAAACAATAATGTACAGTAACAGATGTAACAGTAACGCACAGATCTCGCTCTCCGTGCTACTAAGCAGGCCGCCTCTGCTATGGGCAGGTCCATGGCGGCTATGGTGGTTACGGAGAGACATCTGTGGGTGAACCTGGCAGATATCAGGAAGAAAGAGAGGGTCTTTCTTCTCGATGCTCTGGTTTCGCCTTCTGAACTTTTCGGTACCTCCGTCGAGGCGAAGGCATGCTCAGCAGCCTTCAAATCCTTCATTCCACGAAGGTCCAGGTCTGAGCCCGAACAACCCAGGGGTCCTGGCCCGTCTCAGTCTGCGGGTAGGGGTAGGAGGAATCGCGGGTCAAAGGGAGGTAGGCAAGAGCTAAGGGATGTGATCCAGAAGAGGCGTCAGCGCTTTTGTCCAGATCAGAGTGATACTTGAGTATCTACTCATTTCCCTCAGGGGGTTTAACATCTGCCCTTATCTTCCCCTTCCTAATTCCCCTGTAACCACCATTTCCACCTGACCGAGGTTAGGTAGGATCTTCCTGCATTACAGTCTCCTATGCTGGACCTATGATGTTTCGGTTGGTTCTATGGCTTCATAGTAACCACCTTACAGATGGTCCAGACTAAAGGCTTCTTCGGGTCGCTTCTTGAACGGGGCTCCTGCGCGGGAACCATGGTGGGTGAGTACGATCCATTTTTATAAAAATATATATTTAATACACTGGTGGTTGTGTGCATTCCATCTGCGAGCTTTCTTTGCAGTGTTTTCCGGGACCTCTCCTTGGGCTCCACTTAACCAGTGTGTCTCTGTTGACACACTTTTGAAGCATCGCTCCACTCACCATTGAGGGTTATTGTGAGCATGGTGCTTACTTTCGAGCGTTTGAATTCTCTCCCTTTCTGAGGAGTTGGATTCCTCGCTCCGTGGGCTGTTCTCGTGGTAGTGTTTAGCAGTGCTCCCCTTTATCAAAGGGTTGCCTATGAGCACGCTACTCCTTTCTGAATTCGGAGTGCTCCTCTCACGTGAGAGTTGAGTTCTCTGTTTTCCCAGAGCACCTGGAACCAGCAACATCAGGCGAACTAGGCCCTTCCTCTGCCTCCCTGGTGCGCTGAGTTTTTTGGCTAAGCTTGCAGTACGCTTACCCTTCTGATTTCTAACGAACATGCTGTAGGTCGAGCCCCCTCTCGACTGAGATCCGAGTGGGTTGCTCCCTCAACTAGGTAACTTACTGCTAGCCATTCCAGCATTTTACCAAATATCGAGCTGATGGCTTCTCGAACGTTTTGTTCTGGTGATGTACCATTTCCATCTATGGGCTGCTCTTTCAGAGTGCCACGAGAGCCCCTTAGGACGGTATCTTTAAAATCCATGTTATGGTAAGTGTGCTCGTGAAGTCTTTGTACACTTTCTAAAATCCACACTGTGGTAAGTTCACACGCTAGTACTTTGCATTCTTTCTAAAATCCTGTATGGTGAGGGTTACGTGCTGCAGCTTCGTGCCCTTTCTTGAGTTGGTTAAAGCCCCAGTTCCACCTTGGGCACCACTCTACCAATGTACCCTCTGGATACCTACTTTAACAGGGTGTTGCTACTAGGGGTCTGTTGAGACCGTTCCTTCAGCAAGCTCATGCAGAGCAAGCGGTAGTCCCTGTGTGACAGGCCAAGACTTAGTATGATGCTAGGCTCTTGGTCGTATCCCCTTAAAGGAATCTGTTCCTGATTCCAAGCCTTTGAGCTCTACCCTAGGCCCAGGAGTCCTGGCCCTAACAGGTAAGTTTATAGGGTATGTAGCTTAGGCCTTTGGCTGTATAGAATAATGTCACTGGCAGCCGTCCCAGGGGCAACTCCCTTGAAGCTTTGGTAGAGTTGGTACTTAGTGCTCGCCTGTGGTTTGGCATACACTCCCCTCAGCATGGAGGTGTGGGTATACCGTTCCCGATGTGATCCAGAAGAGGCGTCAGCGCTTTTGTCCAGATCAGAGTGATACTTGAGTATCTACTCATTTCCCTCAGGGGGTTTAACATCTGCCCTTATCTTCCCCTTCCTAATTCCCCTGTAACCACCATTTCCACCTGACCGAGGTTAGGTAGGATCTTCCTGCATTACAGTCTCCTATGCTGGACCTATGATGTTTCGGTTGGTTCTATGGCTTCATAGTAACCACCTTACAGATGGTCCAGACTAAAGGCTTCTTCGGGTCGCTTCTTGAACGGGGCTCCTGCGCGGGAACCATGGTGGGTGAGTACGATCCATTTTTATAAAAATATATATTTAATACACTGGTGGTTGTGTGCATTCCATCTGCGAGCTTTCTTTGCAGTGTTTTCCGGGACCTCTCCTTGGGCTCCACTTAACCAGTGTGTCTCTGTTGACACACTTTTGAAGCATCGCTCCACTCACCATTGAGGGTTATTGTGAGCATGGTGCTTACTTTCGAGCGTTTGAATTCTCTCCCTTTCTGAGGAGTTGGATTCCTCGCTCCGTGGGCTGTTCTCGTGGTAGTGTTTAGCAGTGCTCCCCTTTATCAAAGGGTTGCCTATGAGCACGCTACTCCTTTCTGAATTCGGAGTGCTCCTCTCACGTGAGAGTTGAGTTCTCTGTTTTCCCAGAGCACCTGGAACCAGCAACATCAGGCGAACTAGGCCCTTCCTCTGCCTCCCTGGTGCGCTGAGTTTTTTGGCTAAGCTTGCAGTACGCTTACCCTTCTGATTTCTAACGAACATGCTGTAGGTCGAGCCCCCTCTCGACTGAGATCCGAGTGGGTTGCTCCCTCAACTAGGTAACTTACTGCTAGCCATTCCAGCATTTTACCAAATATCGAGCTGATGGCTTCTCGAACGTTTTGTTCTGGTGATGTACCATTTCCATCTATGGGCTGCTCTTTCAGAGTGCCACGAGAGCCCCTTAGGACGGTATCTTTAAAATCCATGTTATGGTAAGTGTGCTCGTGAAGTCTTTGTACACTTTCTAAAATCCACACTGTGGTAAGTTCACACGCTAGTACTTTGCATTCTTTCTAAAATCCTGTATGGTGAGGGTTACGTGCTGCAGCTTCGTGCCCTTTCTTGAGTTGGTTAAAGCCCCAGTTCCACCTTGGGCACCACTCTACCAATGTACCCTCTGGATACCTACTTTAACAGGGTGTTGCTACTAGGGGTCTGTTGAGACCGTTCCTTCAGCAAGCTCATGCAGAGCAAGCGGTAGTCCCTGTGTGACAGGCCAAGACTTAGTATGATGCTAGGCTCTTGGTCGTATCCCCTTAAAGGAATCTATTCCTGATTCCAAGCCTGGAGCTCAACCCCGGGCCCAGGAGTCTGGCCCTAACAGGTAAGTTTGTTGGGGTATGTAGCCTAGGCCTTTGGCTGTAGGGGATAATGTCACGGACAGCCGTCTAACGTCCTAGGGGCAACTCCCATTGCTATGGTAGAGTTGGTACTTAGTGCTCGCCATAGGTTTCTGGCACGCACTCCCCTCAGCATGGTGGCATGGGTATACCGTTCCCCATAGCGACCCCTAGAGGATGCAGTTTGAAGTTCCCTTGAAAGGGAATGTCTCAGGTTACTTATGTAACCATGGTTCTCTGAGTAGGGAACGAGACACTGCGTCCTCTAGGTTTCCTGCCATGCTTCGGACGCAAGCTTCAGATGAAGAAGTTAATAACGTGTTCTCCCGGCGCCTATTTATACTATAGTCACACCGGTAGTGACGTCATGGGCTGTCGCCGGCTAACATGTTGTTGGTGTTTTTTGAATGCATGCTTCAGACATGGGTCACGACGAGGCGTTCCCCATAGCGTCCCCTAGAGGACGCAGTGTCTCGTTCCCTACTCAGGGAACCATGGTTACATAAGTAACCTGAGATGTTGGTTCCTAATTGGTTTTACCAGATTTTACATTAAAAACATTTTTAAAACATATTTTATTTCAGCTATTTGCCAATTAAGGCAATCAGTTTAATTTAATTTAAGCTGAAGTACTAAAATAACTAAAAACTAACTCTTAATAAAACTTTAAAAAAGCACCATAATAAAAATGTCACACACAAGAAAATTACTAAATCTTAAACTAAGATGACACCATAATAGTATATCAATGATTCTAAAATAACACTGCTTGGTAATAATGTAAAAACCGCTTGTGATGACTGTGTAGAAAAAATTTTAGATGTTTCACTTTCCCACAAAAAAATGGTGTACCTTTGAAAAAGCGCACCCCTTCTGAGCAGCAGCTCCACAACTTGAGTGTGTCCTGCCCTTGAAGCAAGATGAAGGGGCGTCAGACCATTTTCATCCCAATCGTTCAGCATTTTAGAGTCTGTGAGGGTCTCCAGCAGCCTTTTACATGTGTTTATACGCCCATATCTGACATATGGAGAAAACACTTAATATTAGCAGGTTTAGGAGTGCATGAGATGTAAAAGCTTAGAGTTATGCTGCATTCATTTGAACTTGTGTTTTAATGCCTGCACAATACTCATATCTTTGATATGTTGTTATTATGGGTCAAATCTTATTACTTATATATAAGAAAATAAGCAAAAATTTTCATATAGCTGTGAGCCTGTGACTGTATTACAAACGTTCTCACTCTGCAGCGAAGTGAAGAGCTGATTTCTTCTCCCGTGACTTTTGACCCACAAAGATATTGAGACCCAGCATATTTTTGACCGAATCGTGGATGCCAAGTTTGCAGGCGTAGTGCAGAGGAGTGCAGCCTTCAACATCCTCATCAGACAACATCTCCTTCACGGCGTTACACTGGAGGAGGCAATGGGCTCTTATAACTATATACAGAACATACGCAAGTTCAAAACAGTACATTATGTAATAATGCATAACACAGGGTCACTTGGACTCTTTAGGCTTTCTTTCAAAATGAAAGAGCTGTGTTCTGCATCTGACAAACTAAACTTGACATTTAGGATGGTTTTCACACCTGTAAGACTGTCTCGGGAAGATTTTTCAGCCCTTTTGGTTGAAGAACGACAAAGTGGAGGAAGTTGCGACCTGTTTCGTCTTTGATTCTGAAATCGGCACCTTTTTTCAATAAGACAATATGTTAAAGGGATAGTTCACCCAAAAATTAAAATTTTGTCATTAATTACTCACCCTCATGTCGTTCCAAACCCACAAGACCTTCGTTCATCTTCGGAACACAAATTAAGATATTTTTGATGAAATCCTAAAACTTTCTGACCCTCCATAGACAGCAATGTAACTACCACGTTCAAGGCCCATAAAGGTAGTAAGGACATCGTTAAAATAGTCCATGTGACATCAGTGGTTCAACAGTAATTTTGTGAAGCTACAAGAATACTTTTTGTGCGCAAACATTGTCGTGGTATTCTCGTGGACATGTGTTGAAGACCGACACGGAAGAGAAGAAATTGTTGAATAAAGTCATTATTTTTGTTTTCTTTGTGCTCAAGAAGTATTCTAGGCTGTCTATGCAGGGTCAGAAAGCTATCAGATTTCATCACAAATATTTTAATTTGTGTTCCATAGATGAGGTCTTTGGAACGACATGAGGGTGAGGGTGTTAATGACAGAATTTTCATTTTTGGGTGAACTATCCCTTTAAAATACGCAGAAATGTGCATGCAAATAATTTTGGAGCCAGAATGTGTTGAAAATTGATAAAAATGTTTAGGCCTACCAATTGACAGCAAAAACGCAACTGTTTTCCAAGCACAGCATTTGGAGGCCATCAGCAGAGGAGACAGTCCCTTACAGTCAGCGCAGTCCATTTCTGCTCCCTTTCCAAGACAAATGAGATCCAAATAAAAGTGAATTAGCGACTTTATCTGAGGACATACAACGAGATATTGGACATCAAAGGACATACGATAAGATGATGAGATATTGGGTGCTTAATATTCGTCTTATCAAAAGATCAATCAATGCTTTGCAGCTTGCTGTTTCACAGAATGCACATACAGCAGAATGAAGGTATGAGTTGGGATGTTTTAGCCACTCACATTCTCACAAAGCAGCCATTCAAACATTTACCTTTGAAATAAGATATTCAGCCAACTCGACATGATCAAACAACGTGGCTCTATTAGGAAAAGAATGTAATTGTTAATCATTAAAGCATGGAAATCAATCAAACAAATGCAGCTGTGAATTGTAATCGGCCAAGCATGCTAATGGCACAACCTTTATTAATACATTTGTTTGATAATAGCAAGAAAGTGCTTTAAAAGCCATATGTAGAATAAATTAAAATATTGAACCATGTACATGTTACATGTTAGGTGTATATATACATACTAATCAAATGATTAAGCTGCATAATTCAATGTGTGTGTGTGTGTGTGTGTGTGTGTGTGTGTGTGTGTGTGTGTGTGTGTGTGTGTGTGTGTGTGTGTGTGTGTGTGTGTGTAAAACTATACTGAACTAAAACTTTTATAAGTTCTGTGAAAAAAACATTCCTTTGGTCCTTAGCCCCTATTTATTTTATAGTAAAGAAGTCTCATATTGCAACACCAGCCCAGGAATGCCTATCATGGTTCAAGGAATGCTCTTTAAGTTAGGTTGCTTTAACCTCCTGGGGTCGACGGTGGCGCCGGCGCCACCAGTGCATGTTTTACTGACAAGAGCAAAAAGAACTTCAAATGCTCATTCATTTTTGTTTGTACACATAAGAGTAATACACCATTCGAATCTGTAAAGGGTCTATTTTTATTTGTGTACACTCACAATATCAACAAAACATTGTGCTTTTGCAAAATAAAGAAAATAAACAGGGTGTGCTTTTAGCCGTCTCATTCTCCGCGCATATCTGTTTGAAACGCGTCACTAAAATGAACTGAAACTCAGCGAATATTTGACACACACACATGAGAGACATATCTATAGAAAGCTTAACATGTCTACTTTTAAACGAAGTAAGTCATGACGAAAACAAATATGATGTGACAAAGTAATCAGTATGAAACCAACGCGATGTCAAGTCTTGGCCGTCGCCTTCAGTATCGCTAATGTGACCGCGCCCACGCGCCGATCGCGCTTTTGTTATTACAATCATCCACGTGAAACACGCGCATGTAAACGCCCACATCACAGCAAACAAAGCAGCAAGACATCTATTTTTACTTGTAAGCAGTCTACTGTGTGCATTTCTGTAAACATGTCATATCTTTTTAAAGGGTTAGTTCAGCCAAGAATGAAAAACTTCCCATTTCAGGTTTTAAACAACACCAAATGCCACTTGCTTTTGTGCATCTCCAAATCAAACCAAACATAGCAAGTTTATTCACACAACACTGTGAATAAGTTTTAAGATTTGTGAGTAACTTTTTTTAAATGTCCCCAATATACAGCTTAAAAAGACTTAGAATATATAGTAGCATCATTTGGACTTTTATGGTGCTTTAACTGTGTCTTTTTTGGAGTTTGATAACCCATTCACACCAAGGATGATAACTATAACTATAAAATAAATCTCTGACAATAGGGTCACTATTGACAAATCTATGACAATCAAATCAAAGTCCACACCACAACCTTAACAATAATGACAATATTGCTGGAATTACTATTAGAATTTTTTTTTCAGCTGATGAATAATACAAACATTGACAGCCAATCAGAATCTACCTGACTTTAAACCAGCTGTATGTAGTTTTGTCTATTTTTACGACTTTAAAGCCCCCTACAATTGAGAGGAATTTACTTTCGTAAATATATCACTGTGGTAATTACAGTGGATAGCTGTACACTAGCATTTGTTGCTGCCGCCCTTTTTGTGGAATTTCGTAACTACTCATCAAACATACTCCCAGAACAGACATTTGGGGAGAAGTGAGGAAAAGAAACAGAGCCAGGAACCTTATTAAGTCAGCGCACCATTAAAATGATTTTGAATCTGATATTTTAAGGTAAAAACCTTACAGGGCTTGAAAAACATAATGTGAACTAAAACTTCAATCATACACCAATGCTAAAGTGCAAAAAAAGATGGTATTATTATCATAAAACCTGAAAATCTGGAGCACCAACCAAGATGAACTTCCTCATCTGCCCTGGCCAGACAAATCACCTGATTTGAATATCATCAAACCACCATGGGCAGTATTTGAAGAGATGAGTGAAAAGCAGATTCTTCCAACATCTCTGAAGTGATGACATGCATATGTCATTCAATTGGAGACAATTCAAAAGTTTAATGAATCTATGAAGGTTGGAAGTTGTATTAAAAGCAAATGGTGGTAAAACAACTTAATAAAGGAATATTGCCTATTCCCTGTACATACAGTACAGTTGCTTTAAAGAGCTTGAGCATTTAAAGCGGTAGATTACATAATTGCAGCACACACTAATAATAAACACAGAGTTATTATGCGTTGGTGTGGATGCAACATGTGATCCTGGACCACAAAACCAGTCATAGGGGTAATTTTGTTTTAAATTCAGATTTATACATCATCTGAAAGTAAATAAAAACTTAAGAAATAAGCTTTCTATTGATGTATAGCTTGTTAGGATAGGACCATATTTGGCCGAAATACAACTATTTGAAAGCTAAATATTGAGAAAATCACCTTTAAAGTTGTCCAAATGAAGTCCTTAGCAATGCATATTACTAATCAAAAATTAAGTTTTGATATATTTATGGTAGGAAATTTATAAAATATACAATGTATTGTTGGCTATTGCTACATACCCGTGCTACTTATGACTTGTTTTATGGTCCAGGGTCATATATAGTTATTGTTATAATAATCATTCTTGGTGTGAACAGCCCTTTGGTCAGTATTTCTTGTATGGAAAACAGCAGCATGAACATGCTTCAAATTTGTCCTTTTTATTCCGGTCTAAAATGCCATTGTGAGATCAATTGTGAAAAAGTTGGACTTACAGGCAAGCTTCCAAAACTAATCCTTTTAGCAAATGTGTTCTAAATCTTAAAGACATTCTTCAGTACCAGCAACATCTTGGGCAATAGTATGGAATTTCCTGCTTACATTATTTGTTTTCCTTGGCATTTATGCCCATATCTGCTAACTTAACATGAAATGAGATTGCTTCAATCAGCTCTGAGATAAACCAGGAGGTTAGGTCACATAATAACTACTGGAGAGCAGCATGGCATCACACTGACCTATGTAAGGGGGTCTGATTGGCTCCATCCCTGATGTTGATGATGTCTTCCACTTTGTTGTAAGAAGAAAGCATGATTTTGACGGCTTCCAGAGCACCCTGAGTGCAGGCAAAGTGGAGGGCCGTGGATTTGTCACACTGCAAAACAATCAAGCCCCACACACAGACACTGAGATGGAAGTCAGCTATTAGCTTGACATAAGTGGGGAGAAGTGAGGAAAAGAAACAGAGCCAGGAACCTTATTAAGTCAGCGCACCATTAAAATGATTTTGAATCTGATATTTTAAGGTAAAAACCTTACAGGGCTTGAAAAACATAATGTGAACTAAAACTTCAATCATACACCAATGCTAAAGTGCAAAAAAAGATGGTATTATTATCATAAAACCTGAAAATCTGGAGCACCAACCAAGATGAACTTCCTCATCTGCCCTGGCCAGACAAATCACCTGATTTGAATATCATCAAACCACCATGGGCAGTATTTGAAGAGATGAGTGAAAAGCAGATTCTTCCAACATCTCTGAAGTGATGACATGCATATGTCATTCAATTGGAGACAATTCAAAAGTTTAATGAATCTATGAAGGTTGGAAGTTGTATTAAAAGCAAATGGTGGTAAAACAACTTAATAAAGGAATATTGCCTATTCCCTGTACATACAGTACAGTTGCTTTAAAGAGCTTGAGCATTTAAAGCGGTAGATTACATAATTGCAGCACACACTAATAATAAACACAGAGTTATTATGCGTTGGTGTGGATGCAACATGTGATCCTGGACCACAAAACCAGTCATAGGGGTAATTTTGTTTTAAATTCAGATTTATACATCATCTGAAAGTAAATAAAAACTTAAGAAATAAGCTTTCTATTGATGTATAGCTTGTTAGGATAGGACCATATTTGGCCGAAATACAACTATTTGAAATCTAAATATTGAGAAAATCACCTTTAAAGTTGTCCAAATGAAGTCCTTAGCAATGCATATTACTAATCAAAAATTAAGTTTTGATATATTTATGGTAGGAAATTTATAAAATATACAATGTATTGTTGGCTATTGCTACATACCCGTGCTACTTATGACTGGTTTTATGGTCCAGGGTCACATATAGTTATTGTTATAATAATCATTCTCGGTGTGAACAGCCCTTTGGTCAGTATTTCTTGTATGGAAAACAGCAGCATGAACATGCTTCAAATTTGTCCTTTTTATTCCGGTCTAAAATGCCATTGTGAGATCAATTGTGAAAAAGTTGGACTTACAGGCAAGCTTCCAAAACTAATCCTTTTAGCAAATGTGTTCTAAATCTTAAAGACATTCTTCAGTACCAGCAACATCTTGGGCAATAGTATGGAATTTCCTGCTTACATTATTTGTTTTCCTTGGCATTTATGCCCATATCTGCTAACTTAACATGAAATGAGATTGCTTCAATCAGCTCTGAGATAAACCAGGAGGTTAGGTCACATAATAACTACTGGAGAGCAGCATGGCATCACACTGACCTATGTAAGGGGGTCTGATTGGCTCCATCCCTGATGTTGATGATGTCTTCCACTTTGTTGTAAGAAGAAAGCATGATTTTGACGGCTTCCAGAGCACCCTGAGTGCAGGCAAAGTGGAGGGCCGTGGATTTGTCACACTGCAAAACAATCAAGCCACACACACACAGAGACACTGAGATGGAAGTCAGCTATTAGCTTGACATAAGAAGGAAAGGCAGGGTCAGGTAATGCAAGAGGGGGGCAATTTCTCAGCTGCTGCTCCAGTAACACAAACCATTAATGAGAGAGCACCCTGAATTGCTGTGGCAATGGACAGAACGGCCAAGCTCAGTTATAGGCGTAAGTGGCTGCAATTTGTATCAATTTAACTATCTGAAGCTATTACTGAATGCATCAACCCTGCTGCTACAGACTGAAGACGACAAATGGAGGCGTGTGAGTGTGTTTGTGTCTGTGTGGTCAAGATCGAGAGTCAGGCTGCTTTTGTATTCATTGCAGGCCACATTCATTTATGGCTGCATTTCATGAAAAGATTATTTTGTCTTTCTTTCAGAATCATGACATTATAACTTGACATTAAGCAATTTTGTTATATTTGTCCCCAAACTTCTCAGTTAGCTTTAGTGCGGTTTAATGCATCAAACAGCTTTCTTGATGATAATGGGCTCATGATTGCATTACCTAAATTGCTGATAATCTTATTACCGCTGTAGGAGGAGTTTGATAAAAAATGTTTATGACAAAATTCATATTTGTGGAAAATCTAGTCAGTGGAAAGATGAAACCTGAAACCATGCATTTCCATGAAATTGGCATGATTTTTGTTTCTAGGCCATTATATAGAAGCCCATTTCCGCCCCATAAGAAAAAAATGCCTTGGTAAATCCTAATTATTAGACACCAGAATTATTAGTCATAAAAAGTCAAAATTATGTTACTAATTATATGGTAAAAATTACATTTTTATGTCATAATTTTGACTTTCTATCTAATAATTATGAACATGCTCTGGTAAATCAGAACTTTTTTTATGTCATAAAAATATATATCATATATATATGTAGTGGAAATGGGCTTTCATATTATTTAGTGTGAAAGTAAATAGAAAGGCAAAGTTCAGGTTTGTACTGTTGGTTTATCCAAAAAAAAGAAAGAAAGAAAAGAAAAAGAAAAAGAAAAAAAATCTGCCATCATCCTCATCCTCATGTTGTTCCAAACCTGTATGACTTTCTATCTTCTGTGGAAAATAAAATGAGATACTTTGAAGAATGCTGGTAACATTGACTTCCATTGTATGGACAAAAACACTGAGACAATTCTCAAAATATTTTATTTTATGTTCCACAGATGAAAGAAATTTAATTTTTGGGTGAACTATTAAAGATTATTTTAAATATTAGTTTAAGAACTTTTTACAATACAGTTCAATGGGCAGCCAAAGACTCCCTGCTAAAAGAAAAATAAACTCTTTCTGTTTCATCACAAGCCTTGGGCCATTTGATTTCTTTGATCATTTTAGTTATGCTTGTTAACTTTTATATTTAAAATTAGATTTTTTTATATCTCTTGAAACAGCACTTACCTGTTGCTGATCCACTCTGGCTCCTTTAATGATGCAAAGTTTGATCACCTCAATGTTGCCCCCACGTACAGCCAGATGGAGGGGGGTACTTTTGGTTTTATCCAAATAATTAATGTGCACTGAAGTGGAAATGCCCAGTTCTTCTCCTTTATAAGGGTGAGAAACAGTAGAGATCAAGAGTTATATTTACTTATTTTTCCATAAATGACAATTCATACAGAGGAATAAAGTAGCAAAATAAAATGGTCATTATTTATTTACCTCATGTCTTACTAAACATGTACAGTGAAACAAAAAAACTAAAAATGTGTTTGATACAACTCATACTCTATATTCCAAGTCTTCTGGAGTCATACAATAGCTAAAACTTGGAATACAGCCTACAATGTCCCCTTTTGCAACTTTTTTGAAGTGCCAGTCCTTTTTTTTAAAGTCACCGTTTATTGTAAATTCATGGAAAAGGAGGTTTACATTATTCAAACTTACTACAGGAAAACAAAAAGCAATACTGATTTGGAATGACAGGAGCGTGAGTAAAAGATGATAACATTTTCATTATCAATTGACACTGGCTGGCATTGGGCGATGTCAAAAACCTCAATCACAATGAAAGCTTGACTGCTTTGTTTGGTCACCATGTGACATGCTTGCAAATAGATCTGCAGGCTGGCAGTCACGTTTGACATGTTGACCCTTCTATCTGTTTTAGCTGTTTTGCATTTAAGAATCTGAAAATATTGGACTGTAATGTAAATGAAAACTGTGTCATCTGTCTCTCAGCCAAAGGGAGCTGTCAGAAAAATCCACAAATATTTATATCTGGAACACATCATTCCAGAACAGAAGACCACCCGTGTATTGTGCACAATCATAGCGCCTGTCTAAACAGCATGGTGAATGGGTTGAGAGTGGATTCGTCATGGTGAATTGGTGGAATAAGAATATTAAATTCACTTGCCAATTTCCAAAACCAGCTCCATGGCCTCTTTGGCACCTGCAAAAGCAACCGTATGGATAGAGTAGTGACCCAATTTGTTCTGAATACACATTTTGGCACCATGTTTGAACTGTAAGGAAAGAAAATAATCTATTTTATTACACAATATTTGGGAATGAGGATTCTGTCATTCACCCTTTTTTATTGCCCTTTGTACTCACCAGAAACTGAATAGCTTGGCAGTTATTAGTGCAGCAGGCCATCATCACAGGGGTGTTTCCCAGATCCCCCTCCAGATTGGCATCTGTTTTGTCACAGGACTGAAAAAGGACCTGTGCCAGACACAAACAAAATGAACATCAGTTTCCGCAAGGCACTCAGTCAGTATAATTCTTCCAGGATTTCACCCTGACAGGAAGCAGATTCTTCAAAGAAGATGCCCTTAAGTTTCCCACTGAACTATTCATATGCTATCCGAGCAATATCACGCAAGCAACAGTGTTGTTGTTGGGGATATCAGAAAGACTGTTATTTGACCACAGGCATGAGGCCACAGGTAATTATATTTTTTATTCAATTTATTTTCAGTTAGTTGCCAAAGCTACCTGTCTAATTTTTTAAGTTTGAGTTTTTTCATCTAATAGAAGGTATATAGATATATATATACACATTACATTTAAGCTTCATTTAAATTAACGAAAAACATTTTATTCGTTTTAGTTTATTTCAAAAACCAAACTGCCTCTACTAATGAAAAACAGATCCAAAAATGTCAAGGCAGAATCACCTGCTGTGTCTCCATGTTTTATTCCTGAATGAATGAATCAGTGCTGTGAATGGGTTGAATGAATAATGAATTCGGTCCATGGACTTCCGTTTATTCACCACCAGATGTCACCCTTTCCATTACATTGACTCTCGCACAACACAAACTGTTGCATAGCACCCCGGACTACATATCCCATCATTCATTGCACGATTTGCACACTGCACTGATTGCACTCATTGCACACAGCTGTTTCTTATCACCTCACTCACTATATAACACCCACTCAAACCACCATTCTTGTCTGAGTATTGTTTAGCCTGTACCCCTTTCCGAGTCTCCGTGTTTTCCTTGTCTTGCCTTGCCTGTTTTTGCAGTTTCTGATCTTTGCCTGTTTTCCTGGATTTCTCCCTCTCGTCTCGCCCCTGTGATTCTGTCTGCTTATCGGTGACCTACGCTAGCCCTGTGACTATTCTTGTGTTTTGCCCGCCATATACCTGTTTGCCATTGTTTGACCCTGCCTGTTTACCACGTCTCT
>NW_015505301.1:1534287-1541423 GCF_001515645.1 Sinocyclocheilus grahami
TTTGCACACTGCACTGATTGCACTCATTGCACACAGCTGTTTCTTATCACCTCACTCACTATATAACACCCACTCAAACCACCATTCTTGTCTGAGTATTGTTTAGCCTGTACCCCTTTCCGAGTCTCCGTGTTTTCCTTGTCTTGCCTTGCCTGTTTTTGCAGTTTCTGATCTTTGCCTGTTTTCCTGGATTTCTCCCTCTCGTCTCGCCCCTGTGATTCTGTCTGCCGATCGGTGACCTACGCTAGCCCTAGGACTATTCTTGTGTTTTTGCCCGCCATATACCTGTTTGCCATTGTTCGACCCTGCCTGTTATACCACGTCTCTTTAATAAAAGCTTGCAGATGGATCCACACGTCTCACGTCTCGTCAGCCCCGTCACAGACTCACTTGTAAAGACACTGGCTCAATTCAGAAAAGCATATTAGCATACTACTATTACAATTAGAAATAATAATGTTATGCTAGCATGCTATTCTGAATTCAGGCAGTCACTTGAATGAACAAACTAATAAATTAATGAATAAATCAGGTGCTGCGTCCAAATATGCCAACTTACATACTGTCCAAATTCATTGTATTTAAAAAAACAGTAGATGAAATGTACCCAGATGATTTACTACTTCTGCTACCTGAGATTCTGAAATGCATAATCAATGGACACTTTACTATCCCATGAAGCCACGGGAGAGGAGTTGTGAATGGCAGTGAATCGACATGTGACAGTGACAATATGGCGGAAGTAGTTCATCCACATTTCTTTCATCATACTACTCATATTTACACTAGAACATACTTTTTTAATAGTCACAAAGTACATTTTAAGTAGGTAGATAAGTAGGTGATTTCGAATGCAGCTAGTGATTTGTGGACGAATCCGTTGCGTAAATGATTCAAATGACTCACTCATAAAGACAATGCCGTCGCCTACTTAATAATGAGGCAACCTGCTGAAATAGTAACTGAAAAATCCCCACCACCAAAACAGACTGACAGTCTCAATAACTGACAGTCGGTTTATTATGAATGAAAATTTGCAAGATGTGATTTCAAGCTCAACTATATGGGCCATGTTGCATCTCCTTTACGCGTTTCAGAAATCTGGATTTGTCAAGACTAACTTTGAATCATATCATCATATATATCATACTGTCTACATAAATGTTTAAACATTTCTGGCAATAACATGTTTGAGCATCCCCCTCAAGCTTGTGCACGTATAGCGTATGCATTGAGGGAGGGGTAAACTTTCTGACCAATAAGAGCGATTACTTTCTAAAACAAAGCAAGGTTACACTTTACTTGAAGGGGTGTGCATAAGACTGACATGACACCTTCATAATCATGACATGACACCTACATAATCATGACATGACACATGTCATGAATATGACGGTTTTTATGCATGTTTATGACAACTGTCATTAAGTGTCATTCACTCAGTTATGTAATTTTTAATGCAAAGATGACATTGTTTGAGATGTCTTTGTTATGGGCTATGGTTAGGGGTAAGGGTAGGGGTAGGGTTAGGTTAGGGTTAGGTCAAATAATGTCATATTTACATTAAAAATGACATAACTGAGCGAATGACACTTAATGACAGTTGTCATAAACATGCATAAAACCTTCATATTCATGACATGTGTTCATGTCATGATTATGAAGGTGTCATGTCAGTCTTATGCTCACCCCTTCAAGTAAAGTGTTACCCAAAGCAAACACTTTTGTCCTTATATTTCAGATTCAGTAACTGAAAATCCCCACCACCAAAACAGACTGACAGTCTCAATAACAGAATGATTTCTTAAGTATCATGTGACGTTGAAGACTGGAGTAATGGCTGCTGAACATTCAACTTTGCCATCAAAAGAATAAATTACATTTTAAAATATATTAAAATAGAAAACAGTTCTTTAAAATTGTAATAATGTTTTACTGTATTTTTAAGGAAATAAATGCAGCCTTGGTGAGCTTGAGACACTTTTGACCAGTAAAGCATATCTGATACAGTCTGATGCACATCCTGACAAAATATTCAACAGATTGCAAACAGCATATCTACTGCTGCTCCCTGCCCTGAATGCAACACCAGCAGATTCCCAGCAGCATGTGTGACTGACCTCTACTAGATGATTGTATCTCTTTGTGACAGCCAGATGCAGAGGGCCCATCATGGCGCAGTTGAGGATGTTGGGGTCAGCGCCCAGCTCCAGCAGTAACATGCAGGTCTGCTGTTGATCCTGCTCTACAGCCCAGTGCAGGGGAGTTCTGCCCTGCTCATCCTGTACATTCAGCTCTACACAGCAAGAAACACTGAATTTATATGGAGTGGTTGGTGCGTTCTAGACAGTAGGACATTGACTGAGCATTCAGAGGTAAGCAGTGTTTCAAAGCGACAAGTCCAAATACCTTATGCGAAAAGGCGCGATTAATGACTTTAAAAAAAAATTCACCAATTCATAGAAAAAATATTTGTTAGACTGATTCATTAAGGATATTTTTTATTAAGAACTGTTAAATAAAACACTAAGCAATTGTGAGCATGTCACGTGAAGCCAATAATTTGCAAGATGATGAATGAAAATGCGCAAGGTGTGATTTCAAGCTCAACTATATGGGCCATGTTGCGCCTCCTTTATGTGTTTCAGAAATCTGTATTTGTCAAGACTAACATTGAAAACAGATACTATAGTGTACATATTTTAATATTGTCCACATAAATGTTTAAAATTATTTGGCGATAACATGACATGAAGTCCCTTTCAAAGAAAGTCTGTTCACTCGGTGGCCATATTTGCAATGCCTCTGGGCAGCTCAAACAAGACCAAGTCCTATCTAAATAATTGGGGGAATCCTGAAATCTCAAAAACTGCTCGCTGAACTCGCAATTACATTACATATTTCAAATCAGCAACAAAATCTGAAATGAACTGCCCCGTGAATGTTGTTTCTTATGCTCAAATAGGATTTAAAAAGCTTATTTTTCAGGCTAGACTAGCCAATGCGCATGAGCAGTCATAATGTGCTTAACACTGCACATGCGCATTGGCTGGTCTAGCCTCAGGTTTCTATGGGAACTAGAGCTTTTAACGGCTGCTGCAGTGACGCAATGACTTTACCAATCAGCGATTGGCTCTTTCATTTAGAAGGCAGGACTTTTCCGCCATATTGTGTGTTGCAGTTTCTCCCATTCATAAGTGTAGGACTGAACCGTCTTTGTATTTCTATAGTCTTTGGCGTAACTCGCCCTCAAGCTTTTGCACGTATAGAGTATGCATTGAGGGAAGGGTGAACTCTCTGACAAATAAGAGGGATTGCTTTCTAAAACAAAGCAAACACTTTTGTCCTTGTATTTCAGATTCAGTTAAAACCATTAAAAAGGGCATTTTTGATTTAACGTATACTGTAGGTTGTAATAAAATTAATAAATAATTTTAGACAAGGCATATTTTCTATATGCAAACTATATGGAATCTAAAAAATATTTGAAGCACTTCAGGTTTATGCCCTGGTTCTGTCTGAATACAGATAGTTTTGTCATTGAGACAATTACAGAATATGGGTTTCCTGCATTGACATCGTGTGTCACATTTAAATTACATATTTTGCATCTCTCCTCTGCTTGGCTGAAAAGATGATAATCCACCCAACATTCTGTCACATTCAAAGCAATCCAGCTTTTTGTAATATTTTGTGAATTGTTCAACCCAAACACTACCTACCTTACTTCTTGTAGCTGGTTTAAGCTGGTTTAACTGGTCTCCCAGCCTGGCAAACCTGGTGTTTAGTGTGATTTTCCTCCCAAACCAGTTAAGCCCCACAAATTTGATTGTCTAATTCAATCACATTTCAAGACAAGTTCAGACTTAATTGATTAATTTCCGAGTTCAGAAATGTCATGAATGGATTTCATGACAAACTGTTGTGCTGGATAGGGTGTAGGTTAGAGTTAGGGGTTAGTATTTGGTTCAGCATTGTGCGCACAATCAGCACTGTGGTTGGCATGACCATTGAAATCTTTAGAATTGGCTGATGGGCGGTGTTTGCACTTTTTTTCCTCTATGACATGTATTTAGCTGGTTTGTCAACTCATCTGCCATTCTAACCAGCTAACAAGTGCCTAAACACAGACCAAACTGATCATCTTAGACAATCTGGGAGACCAGCTTCCCACCTTGGGCTGGTTTGTTTATTTCAGCAAGATATTGCTCTGTAATTGATGTAATTAGGAAGAGAAATGTGCACTCTGAATATCATTTGGTCTTTTTCCATCGTAGTGAGTGAACTGGTGGCTCTGTTCTGTCGATGA
Source organism: Sinocyclocheilus grahami (assembly GCF_001515645.1). Taxonomy (NCBI): domain Eukaryota; kingdom Metazoa; phylum Chordata; class Actinopteri; order Cypriniformes; family Cyprinidae; genus Sinocyclocheilus; species Sinocyclocheilus grahami. Next base: position 1,538,597 of record NW_015505301.1, read on the forward strand.
TTTATTGAAGTACTGCGATCACAATAAGCCTCCCCGTGACGTAAGTGTGTGATCCCTGGGGAGATTATGTGATCGTTTTATAATCATTAGAACATAGTGAGACATTGACCTGATGTGATCTGAATAGCAAAAGACTGAGGTGAATAAGCAAAGCCTAAGGACAAGGCCTTCAAAACACATATATACAGTATATTTACAATGCAATTAGTGCAAAACAAAGTCTCAAGTGTAATTTATCAAAATATGTTGTTTGTTATGATGGTTAAAATGTAATTTTATGCAGATTAAGTAGATGATTTATTTGCTGCCTCAAAGTTGGATGCAGTTGCTTATTTCCTAGAATTGGATCCCAAGCCATAAAGTTCATTTTTTTTCTGTTCCAAATCTAGTGTTATCTACAAACTGTCAGTTATATTTCTGGGGTGTCATATTTTCATTTAAAATGAACATGTCAGAGTTTGGTGTTTTCTGGACTTCCAACAACTCTTTCAGTCTTTAGATGAGTTTACTTGTTCAGCGCGACAACTTTTAATGTCCCTGACAACTTTGTAGTCCCATTTAGCCATTTAGCAACTTAGCCACTTAGCAAACGCCTTTTTAAGATGAGTAAAAGCTTTTAAAAGATCACAAGGCGGTATCGCTAATATGTTTTATGTTGTAGAATAAAATGTGGAAATATCTTTAGCTTGTGTTAACCACAGACCTTATCTCAGGTGAAAAGCAAACAAACAAAAAAATGCTAACTCATTTTCAGGTTTTGGCTTTTTTGCTCATTTTGGTTTTGGCTTACAGTCATCCCCACAGCACTACTGTGAAAACTATTGTTCATTTTGGTAACACTTTATTGTTATTGTCCACTTTAGACATTAAGAGTAAGTAACTTTGCAACTAGCAGTCATTAGAGTATTGGTAGATTTTCTGCTTAATATCTTCTAACATTTTATTTTGATGGGTCCACAACATACAACATACTGACTAAACTTTGCAAGTATATGTAAACTTATTCTAACCATAAACCTAACCTAACAGTCTACTCTGAGAGTTAGTAGACATGTAGTTGCAAATTAATGAGAATTAGTTGACATGTAGTTGCAAAGTTACTTATAGTTAGTAGAATGTATAAAGTGGACTATGAAAAAAAGTCTAACATTATTATTATTATTATTTTTACTTTTTATTTTTTTTGAGCTTGTAATTTTTAGCCAAAATATCATAACTCCATCTTCTGGTGAAACGACAGACTTCTTTCCTTTGACAGAACTTCTCCAGTCATTTAGTCCACTTAAACTTAAAACCCATTTCTTTTGTCACATTCAGATTTATATCCATTCAACAACCGATGGTTAAACCAAAGTCACAGCTCAACATTTTTTTCCTTTTTTGATAATCTGTTTCACTCAGATGTGTCACAATACAGAAATAAAGATCAGTCGGTACTTTCTTTACATCGCAAATTTACAACCTTGTCAAGGAGTAAGTCTTACCCTCAGGGCCCACGACAGAAACAATGAGGCGAATTATGTCCACGTTTCCTCCGGCTGAAGCATAGTGTAGTGGACTAGTTCCATTCTCATCCCTGAAGCTTAACTGTTCCGGACTTTTCCGGCTCCGGTGGTCGATGGCAGAGGCCTTCCCTTTGAAAGCCAACTGTCAAGAGGAAAAGATTATGGAAGCATCTTGCCAAGGTAAGGAGGTGAAGCACAATGTAATATAAGTCAGATTCACTTCAACCAATTGCTATTGTACCAGATCATCTTCCGTAAATATTTGTACTCCCCTCCACCCCCAGCTCTCCAAAACACATACAGTGTATAAGAGAAACAATACCCACCTCAAACACATCTGCAGAATCCAGGTCTGTTTCCTCTTCATTTATCACACATTTGTAGAAGCTGCTTTGCCTCACAAACTCCTTTCCAATCTGCATTTGGTGAGCTTAGTGAGGATATTCTGTAAGGACAAGTCAGTCGTTGATATTATTAACATCCTCAGAATGGCATTGTTTGTGTTTGCTTTAACGGCTGCTTTTGTGTGCTGAGGCTCAAGGTTGAACTGGGAGCAGGTGATTGGACCTGCACACACTAACCTCGCCACAAGGTGAAAGTGACAGCGATGCCAGCCTGCCATGCAAATTCTCAGAGGCTGTGAGTGTGAGTAAAGCATTATAGCAATAAAGCCATTGTAACGGATGGTGAAGCTTTAAAAGTGCCTCTCACACATATTAGTGTAAGTCTAACAGAGAAAAGTATGAAGCTATACAAGAAGTAATATTTTTGTGGCACATCGCCTGAGGTGTTCAGGCCATTTGGCACACATAATATGCATAAAACAAAACAATGACACCTCCACTTGAGTGAATCTGTCTACTTAAAATGACGACTGGCTTCATTATTGAGGGCGGAATTACTTTTTGAAAGTGTGTCGAGATTCATTATTTCTTTTGGGGTTTTTTTGGAGTTTTTACCATGGCGCAGAGATTACTCTCACATTATTAAGCTTGAATATCCACATTGTCCTGCTTTAAACTAGCATGACCACTGAATATATTAAATTTAGATTCAAAGTTATAGATTGTGAGGAAGAACTGAACTTAATTCAAACTATTCAACCTACTGTAAGTGCAACAGAATATGCCTGTTTTTGCTGTTTTGAATTACAGTCGAGCAACCCATTTGAAAATGTTGCTGTTTCTTCACAAGCTACTGTACTACACTGAAGCTAATGCAAAATCTTTATATATATATATATTTATATATATATATTTATATATATATATATATATATATATATATATATATATATCTTTGCTATATATATATAAAAAATA
>NW_015505301.1:1542160-1549904 GCF_001515645.1 Sinocyclocheilus grahami
ATATATATATATATACATACAGTATATACCTGTATATATATATTATATACTTTATTTTTGCTATCAGAATATTTATCTGATATTGCACACATATAAACACATAAAACAAATATACTAATACAACTTTAAAACAAACAAATTAATAGAGTAACTGTGCCAAAAACCATGTTTTGGTTTTTAGTCCATGTGTTAGCTTTGAGGTCATCAAGTTTCAGTGAAGTCGGTAAGATTTTTTTATGTTTTGTAAGAAGTCTCTTATGCTCATGAAGGATGCATATTTGACTAAATACAGTAAAATCAGTAATACTGTATATTATTATTACGTGTGTTATATATATTTAGATTAGCAGTCATTACTCCAGTCTTCAGTGTCACATGATCCATCAAAAATCATTCTAATATGTTGATTTGATGCTCAAGAAACATTTCTTATTATCAATGTTGAAAAGTTACTGCTTAATGTTTTTTGCGGAAACCAGCATTTAAGGATTCTTTGATGAACAGAAAGTTCAAAAGAAAAGCATTTGCTTTTAATATAAATATTTTGTAACCTTATAGATGTCTTTATTGTCACTTCTGATCAATCTAATGATGAACAAAAAGTATTAATTTATTTTTTAAAAATCTTTGTGACCCCATTGTAAATGTAATCAGTATAACAAAATTATTTTTGCTATCAAAGTAGCATTTAGCTATACAAAACATAAACACAGAAAAATAGAAGATACATTCACACTATAAGTCAAAATGAACTAATCTAGATAAATCAACTTTATATACATTAATATAACATTCGTTTTGTTCAACCAAATGTTCAGTAGAGCAAAAATTGTCCCTCTTTTGAATACCACCTACTTTTGACTAGCAAATATTAGGTCACGGCTCATGGCCATGATGTAAACTAAAGGCTTTTGGCTATTTACTTTTTTTTTTTTACAGGTTCATGGAAATGAAAACTGATTTACTAAAATGATTTTCTATATGAGAGTAATCATGAAAGTTAGCAAATAGTAACAAAGTTAACATGAAAAATTGAATATGTTGTCATGTTGTACATTTATGACAGCATCCACATGTTTTTAAATTCAGATTGAAGCAATGTAGTCTTCATCTTTTGTGTAAGACCATTCTTGGAAAACTGTTCAATTTAGGAAGTTTCTCATAGAAAATCTCATTTCAATCTAAATGCATTGTATCCTCTGTCAGATAAGTGCACTAATTGATGGATTTCCGTCTGTGTAATTTGTAGCAGACACAGTGTATACAGGAAGTCTTTTTATTTTCAAGATGAAGCACTAAAGATGGTTGCCAAGCACTGAGCAAACACTGCTAAATGAGACAGACCCGGGCTGCTATAAACGCAGCAGTCTGTTCTTGGAATATGGCCCGTCGCACAGGTGTGCAGAGGTTCAGATTGTTTTCTTTTGTTTTTGTTGTCATCAAATCAGTTTTAAAGTCATCTAACAATTCACAACATATAATAGAGGAGAAAATACATATTGAAGTTCTGCCAAATTTGCTCATTATCTATAATGTGATCACTGGTAGTCTTTATTTCATCAAGCATGCAAGCTATGCCTCTGTTAACACTGACCTCAACAATAGATTTGTTATTAAAAACTTGTCAAAGTATAAGCAACAGTAAATCATCATAATAAATAGATAAAATAAATAAAAAATAAATAAATAAAACATTTTATTATTCACAATAGTCACTTGAAAAATGAAAAACAAAACACAAGTGAAATTAGCCAAATGTTTTATCAAAAATATATATTTAGCTTAAAATCCATAACAAATCATACAGCACCAGGCTGTACTTAAATAGAATATAAAGGCATATAATGGCACATTTCATAATTGTAACTGAACATATATTAATCATATATCAAAATATCTCTGTTCTGTACCACATGCATCACAAACTACGTATTCAAATTGTTGTTTATTAGATGCCATAAAGAAAAGGAACTCTTTCCTACCTAGATGATGTGTCTGCTGAGCAGTTGAGCGCTGTGGTCTTGCTCTCTCTCAATATGAAGTGAGTTATATACTGTGTTGGTTGAAGGAGATCCAGTTACAGTGGCTCTCACTCAGAGGTAATGTCATCTGATGCAATCATTAAAGGCCATGCTAATTTGACATGAGATTTTAGTACTTCAAAATGCTTATGGTAAATGTAAAAGTCCACGTCTGGACAATGGCCTGTGGTTTCATGTGTTTTATTACTTCCCAGAACTGAAAAAAGGATTTTTGAAAAGAAAAAAGGAAAAAGTGCACTTTCTTGTGGCTTCCCTCAGAGTAGATTAAAGTTTCAAAAATATGGATTTTTGTTTTGTCTTTGGTTAAACCCTTGCATTATTTAAAAGGGACAATTAGAAAAGTTGTACGAATAATATTGAAGGATGATGACTTTTTGATGAGTTCCCCCCCCTCTCTGCTCTCCCAGGAATTATGTAGACATAAAGCTGATAATGCTCAGTTCCTGAGTCTTTTAAAAAGTAGTTTCAAAGACATTTGGGGGTTGTGGAGTAGTTTTCACATGACAATCTCTACATGAGTTAAGATCGTGTTTCATTGTTCTGTGAAAAGCATTACATACAGTCCAACTGGCCTATTACAGTATAAAGCCACTTAGTAATGTGCTATGGGTCAGTAAGGACAACTGGAAACATTTATCAGAACATGAGTGATATTTAAAGCCTGTGAGATGGGAGGTTGGGAAAACGGTATGTTTAATTGTCATTAGGAAAATTGGACTTCTAGGATAGTGCCTATCCCGTGGATCTTTATGAAAGGAACATTGCACCTTTTATGGTGTTCATTGTGATTTTATTTGCTTTGTGGTGAGGATACTAATGTAGAGTAATTAAACTGTCAGGAAATTACTGAAATATGACCTTGAGGAAGGCAAACATGCAGGCATGGTTTTGCACATGCTCATGACAGGTGTTTCCAGAAAACCCAACAGATATTTAAAACACACCAGCTAAGCTAATAAGAGCCTCTGAAACAGAGTCTCTAACATGGGACACTATGGATACCAAGGGTTGTTTTTTTTTATTAAAACTAACGGACAACTTCTTTCTTTCTTTCTTTCTTTCTTTCTTTCTCTTTCTTTCTTTCTTTCTTTCTTTCTTTTTTAAATACAAAACATGAAAACATGAATTCATATTTATTAGTTTATCATATTAAATATTAGTTATTTATAACAAATTTATTATGTTTATGTGTTTAGGATACATAATAAATTAGATACAAATTTAGAATTAGGAAGAAAACTGATTCAGCAATTTTATACCAAATACCAAACGATGTTATTAACACATAATTTAAAATGCAGTGGAAATCACATTTTAAATCAAAATGATTTTTTTTTCAACTTACAGGAATATAGTGCATCATTTACAAACAAGTTCTAATTTTTCCATATAAAAATGTTACTAATATTTTTTAATACAAAAAATTTAATTTTATTTTAATTACTTCATAATATTAAATGTTAGGTTATTAATATTAAATATGCATAACATATTAGGTTTGTGTATTTAGGATACATAATATACTCTATATGAAATTAAAATTAGAATTGCAAGAAAAATCAGCCAGCAATTGTCTACCAAGTAGTTGAGGATGTTATCGTGCACAATTGAAGATTCAGTCTTAAACTATGTTTCAAAGGAAAGCAATTCTCCTGTGATGGGCATTGGTTGCTTGCTGTTTATTATAACAATCACAATCTCTCATTTTAAATGATAAATGAGATACAAACATCTGAATGGACTTGAAGTGGAATGGATGGATATGGGACAATCTGTTTGTCCTTATCTGACATGGCAAAAAAATACGAGCATGATGAGTATGTCTGTGTTTAGCTTTCTCTCTTATGTTTATAAATGATCATAAAGTAGGGGCAGCTGCTCAAAACTCACTTGCACAAACCTCATAAATATTTCTGCCCACTCGAGAGTATTTCATAGACTATCAATGTAATGAAAGTTGCAGATGAGTTTTACAAACTGCTCATGTTGATTACCTAGTTTCCTAACATTTGCGACCAACGCTTGTGGTGTATTATGCAAAACATTCATGAATTTTGAAATATATGACTTCATCTGTTGAAATCGTAGGAGGCAGGTAGTAAACAAGCACACCACATCCACAGAGAGAATGTGGTAATTCTTGATATTCCCCATGATACGGCATAATCCCTAGTTAAAGATGTATTTTATCAAATAATCCTTCTTCATAAACAGTATGCCCACTTTTAATTCCAGCCTTTCCTTTCCCAAATTAATATTGTATAATCCACGCGATCAACGGCCTGGGGAGTCCAGCTGTGTCCGGCTTGATTTGATCTTGTAGTAAAGGACTGCTTTGAGATAAAATATCAAGGGGATTTACCTTAGAGACAGATTGGAGTGTGAGCTTTACCAGATCACGCGTGGTCGTGTTAGGAAGTTCAAGGGACAAAGGGCAGACAGTTTGAGGACAAGCCTCAAAAATATGATTAATATTAAGGGCAGATTTTTTGAACGTTAAGCTTGACAATGCCAGGATCCTTTTGTTAAGTGTCAAAGAAGGGTCAACATTCATTTTAGAGCTGTTAGAACATTATTAATTTTAAATACACTATACTTTTACACTATACTTTTTAAAATACACAATAACCAGGTTTATGTATCTATCATCAATAAATCCAATTTATCACATGTAAACCAATCTCATACATTTAACTAATTAAATCTAACTAATTGATCCATGTTCATATTTTTTAACTGATTTTCACAATTCTGCATTCACAATTAACAGATTTATCCTGTTTCTAAGGAATGTGAATAAATATATTTACATATGCATTAAACATGAACAAATTATTATTTATATACAGTGCATAATAGTATATTACTATAATAATTTTATATTATATCTATCTTCTTTTCTATTCTATAACCTAATAATTTTAACAAGCAAAAGCTAACAACGATGAGGAAGAAAGTTTTTTATTTTATACATTTATTTTATAACTTATTATGTTCTACTGTTTCTTGTATCTTTATTGGCAAGTTTTAATATCTATGTTTTTATTTTAGAGCTGTCATGGGACTGTAATTCACATGTAGTAAATGTATATTAAATATGACATAAAAATACACTTAAATATGTATTACATATGACAATATGATTATTTATATAAAACCAAATAGATGTAAATACTTAAAGGTGCCATAGAATGCAAAAATCACTTTTATAAGGTGTTTGAACACAGTTGTGTGGCCGCAGTGTGTGAAAACAACCAGCCTATAATGGTAAAAATCCACCCACTCATTATTTTATAATCCCAATAAATCATAAACAGTCTCTCCACACTAGCAGTTCCAGATTTCTCACTACTATGACGTCATACTCGGGGAAAGTCCCGCCCATTTGTGACGCTCTCTGCCCTATTAGCCTATACACAGCCCTGAGTCAGAAGCAGCGGTCCGCCATTACTGTTTTCTTGCTGTTGCTGCTGGAGGTACAATGTCAGCGCCAAAGAGCCATTAAAAGTGTCGTGTGATGGGATACATCAACGAATATAGGAGTCCCCATAGACCGCTGAGGACACGGTGGTTAAATTTCATTTTCGAAGGAAATGTCCCGGAAAATTTTTTTTTTACGCCGGACTGCCTCACAAACGAGGGTCAGTTCAGCGCTGGAGTTGTGCAAAGATTGCTTCTGAAAGAGGGATCGATACCAACGCTTTGTGCGCAAACGTCCAGACTCCAGACAAAGCATCACGTGTCATATTTTGTTTTCCAAAAGAGCTTCTTGGCTCTCTTTAAGGCTAATTGGTTGCTAAAGCTACCATTGTCTCTGCCTGTTTTCACTAATGCTGCCTTCACGTGCTACCTGAATGATCGTAAATAGGAATGTGGTAGTTAAAAATTGCATTTGGAAGCAATGTGAGGTCAGTAACACGGTCACCACCAGTTAAACCATAACACCGGTATGTCCACGAGCATGAGCTCTTGAAGCTCCGCACTCTTCTGAAAAGGGAGGCAGGAGCACCAGCTCATTTGCATTTAAAGGGTAAAAACACAAAAAACTGCGCGTTTTGGCTCATACCCTAAAAGTGGCAATTTCAACAAGCTATAAAAAATTATCTGTGGGGTATTTTGAGATAAAACTTTACATACACACTCTGGGGACATCAGAAAACAATTTAAAATATTGTATCAATGCATTCTATGGCACCTTTAAGTTCAAGATGTTCCAGAATTCTGCCTCTTGGCTCAATGTCTGATCCTTGACTTCATAAGACCAGACTTGACCTGATCATGACACTGGTTCTTATAATTAGCTGAGCCACATTCAAAGGGGTTGTAAAACACTGTATAAACACACACCTGCGACCTCATTAAATCAGCATAACTGCGCCATTGCGTCTGTGTATTGTTTGGCAACCATTCTGCTAACCATTGTTAAAGAACTACATTTCTTGGTGGAAGAATTATTATTTGTTATATTTAATCAATAAATTATAACATTTTTGTTACTGTGTGTTTATTTGCCTGGTATATGTAGACACTCAACGTTGTGCCTAACAACATTTACATTTACATTTAGTAATTTTGCAAACACTTTTATCCAAATTGGGGAATTGGGGAATACATAAAGTGATTCTTCTTAAAGAGGCAAACAGACACAGGAATTGCTTATAATACCAAGTTATAGGCATTGTTCAAACAAGTACAAGCTAGAAATGGAAGGAATAAATAAAGAGAAAGACAGTTTTGTTTTTTTTTTAAGATGAAGTCAAGTAGCGTTGAAAGAGATGAGTTCCCATTCAGTCAGTCACGTTCTATGTTACGTCAGTGACTGACGAATTGGGATCTCGCCCGAGAGCCCAATCACCTTCGAGTGTTAACTAAACAAGCCAATGACCGTTGGCGTGCGTGTTTCGCCACGCGCACCCCGCTCGGCAGCATGGGTATAAAAGGAGAGCGCGTGCAAACGCACATCAGCTTTTCGCTTCGGAGCCGAGCCTTCTAAGGACGAATCTCCGCGAGTGTTTGGAAGAAACAGCTGGCGTTGGTGTTACGGCGCGTCAGCGGGGGTTGCCATTCAGTGCTGCTCATCTTCAGCGTGCTGCAGCTGCCATTCTGCGGTCTCGCCGCGACCTCCCCTGGGCGCTTCAGCGCATTCTCTAAAAGAGTGTTTCCTTTTTCTGCTCTAGCCACCCCACCGCCGGCTGCAGCCCCTCTGTCTGCTCGTCACCGAGAGCTCCCTCCTGTGGTCTCCGAAAGCGGCGCAGCCCGTCTCCGCCCCTGCCAAGCCGTGAAGTGCCAGGGCGGGCGGCGTCCCTGGGACGGGCGACCCGGGGGTCTTGGATCCGGCTCTTCAGGAGATGGTGACCACACCACTCCTTCCCCTGGAGATCGCGGGCCTGCTAGCGAGGGACGCGATACAGCCGGTCCCTCCAGCCGAGATGAGGTCAGGTTTCTACAGCCCATACTTCATCGTACCCAAGACAGGCAGTGGGTTACGACCAATCCTGGACCTGCGCGTGCTGAACCGGGCCCTTCACAAGCTCCCGTTCAGGATGTTGACGCAGAAACGCATCTTTCAATGCGTCCGTCCTTTCGACTGGTTCGCAGCGGTCGACCTCAAGGACGCGTACTTTCATGTCTCGATTCTCCCTCGACACAGACCGTTTCTCCGCTTTGCGTTCGAAGGGCGAGCATATCAGTACAAGGTCCTC
>NW_015505301.1:1549967-1550535 GCF_001515645.1 Sinocyclocheilus grahami
AAAAGAGCAAACTCTCCCCGGTGCAGAGGATCTCATTTCTCGGCATGGAGCCGGACTCGGTCAACCTCTCGGCACGTCTCTCAGGAGAACGTGCACAGTCGATGCTGGACTGCCTGGGGTCCTTCCAGTGCAAGACGGCGGTTCCACTGAAATAGTTTCAGAGGGTCCTGGGGCATATGGCCACTCGGGTTGCTTCATATGAGACCGCTTCAGCGTTGGCTTCACGACCGGGTCACAAGATGGGCATGGCGACACGGCACTTACCGGGTTTCTGTTACCCCGTTCTGCCGTCAGACCCTCAGCCCGTGGACAGATCTTGCCTTTCTTCAGACAGGGGTGTCCCTTGGGCAAGTATCCAGGCATGTTGTTGTGTCAACAGATGCCACTGCCATGGGCTGGGGTGCCATGTGCAATGGGAATGCAGTGGCATATCAACTGCCTCGAGTTGCAGGCAGTATGGCTGGCTCTGCACCGCTTCAAATCACTGCTACACGACAAGCACGTACTGGTCCGTACGGACAACACTGCGACCGTTGCGTACATCAACCACCAGGGCGGTCTACGCTCC
>NW_015505301.1:1550887-1555830 GCF_001515645.1 Sinocyclocheilus grahami
ACCGGATACGTGCGCTTTTGTGCTCCTCAATCAGTTCCCCATGGCGAACCCTGGTGGAGTTCCTCCCGCACCCTCGGCGGTCAGGCGTGGCGGAGCGCCAGACGCCAGGCTCAGCACTTGTGCTGGGCTAGGTGCCCGTGTGTAGTGAGTCCCCCTTTGGGTGATCCCACATGTGTATTCGTCCACGGTACGGCTCCCCTCACGGTAAGCCCGTGTCTTTCCCTGGCAGTCGTTCACTGCCATCTCTGCTGCGTAGTTATCTCACCCCAGGCGGGGTGAGTCTACCGCAGGGACTTCCATATGTAGTACTGCCCTGGGGCCAGTCCATATGTGTAATTCCACAGTGCTTTGGATACCTCCCATCCCCAGGCCACCCTGAAAGACCTACCAGTGAGAGAGGATTCAAACCAGCGAAGTGGAATCCCTGTGATGCCCTGTGATGAGAGGGTGGACAGGAGGATCTGATGATTAAAAGTGTCAAAAGCGGCAGATAGATCCAGCAGAATAAGAACTGATGATTTGGAATCAGCTCTGGAATCAGCTCTTTGGAACAACGGCTCTTATTGACTATAAACTGCTGCTTATTGAGGATTTTTTGAGGATTTCGTGATCTGTAAAGGCCTGTTCACATTATTGACGATAACTATAAAGATAACGATAAAGATATAGTTCAGAAAATCGTTCTCAATATTAAAGAATAGCAGAGTACACACCACAGCTATAACGATAAAGGCACAGAGAAATGGTATCGTTGGAATCACTTTGAGAACTATTTTTTCTAGATGAAGAATGTTAAAAACATTAACACCCAATCAGAATCAATCCTGCTATAATGAGCTTGAGAATTTAAAGTGGCAGACACGCAAGCGCTTAGGATAAACAGATGATATCATGTAGCGCAGTTTATAGAATTGTCAATAGTCATTTAATTATTTTATAGTCAATTCATTCTAGTAAATCAATTCATTCTAACTACTGGTGTTGACGCTAATATAATTATCGTTCTTGGTGCGAATGGGTCTTAGGTTAGAATGAATCGATTTACTAGAATGAATTGACTATAAAATTATTTAATTACTATTACTATAAACTGCGCTACATTGCTGCTTGTTAAAGTAGTTCATTACTGTAAATGCTACTACTGTCAAATTACTGAGAAATGTAGTTAGGTTAGCGCCTCCACTTTTAGTTAGTTACTCCAATAATATTATTGTTAAAGCAGTTACTGCATAATAGTATTATTATGTTTATATGTCACATCTATCTGAGATGTAAACTGTAATTTGCAAAATATAATAAAATTATATATTTTTTATATATATTATACAGGATTGCAAGATTTTAAGTCGCAATAGAATGTAAAATTGCAAGACATAAATTCTCAATTCAGAGAAAAAAGTCTGAATTGTGAGACATGAACTCCCAATTGCGAGGAAATAAATTTCAGAATTGTGAGATAAAAAAGTCACAATTACCTTTGTTATTTGTGGCATTAAAAACACAGAACTGCTTTATGTAAACTCAGAATTCTGAGGAAAACAAAGTCTGAATTGCAAGATAGAAACTGGATAGGGTGCTTATACAACATAATTTTCCAAAAAAAACTGAAAACTTTTCATGCATTTTGGCCATTCACTTACAGTACACATCAACAGTGGTTTGGGGGTCTGGAAATGCAAACATTTGAAAATGGGTTTCAAAGTGCACGTTTTTGAAACCCATACCACTATCGTCTCCATGTAAACTATGAAAACAGGAATTTGTGAAAAACAGGAAAGGTGACGTCATGCATATGTGATTTACGTGTTCCGTCTGTATGAATGCGTCTGTCCTTAGGTGCGTAGTGTTACTTTACCAAGTGACATTGCCAACTACTGGCCCGACATGGATAATACAGCATTTTATTAGTTTTTGCAGATCTGTGTGAACGGGGATCGTTATAACAACATTGTCGCCTGTACATGAAACTTTTCAAAAGTGCAAAGGAAAAACATTTCCGTACAATCATTGGCATGTATACGTACCCTCAGAATTGCTAGATGTAAACTCGGATGTCAGATTTCATCCACGTGTTCCTTAGTTTTGCATTGGTTTGAGTATTCCCATGTTGATTGCCATGGTTTTTAGTTTGTCAGTGCATATATTCCTTTGTTTGTTTCAGCTGATTTTCTGTTCTTATTGCTACTAGTTAGTTTACTACTTGTTATATCATTGCTGTACTCTCGTGCTCCTTGTTTAATTTTCTTGAGTTTTGTTTATTAAATATACTGCTATAATTAGATCTTGCCTCTACTACTCCCTGTCCCTGCAACCAGCAATGTGACATTGGAACTGCAAGATATAGAAATAAAGTCAGAATTGCGAGTTTATATCTTGCAATTCTTTCTTTTTTTTCCAGAATGAATTATGAGATATAAACTCAGAATTGCAAGGGGAAAAAGTCTGAATTGTGAGATGAAGTCACAATTATCTTATTTATTTTTTATCACATTGAGGAAATGGGCTTCCCTATTTTTTTTTACCCACAAATGTTACAAACATTAAGTTACAGTTACAAACATTAAGTATTATAAATGAACATGCATGTATCAAATAAACTGATGAGGATGGAACAACAAAAAGTGCAATAAATACAGAGCAGTAAATTAAAACTTCTGAGTAAACTGTATCTTATTCTTATTGAGCCAAGCACATAACTTAATAAACAGAATTAGTCAAATTATAAGGGACAGGAATGTGAGAACATGAAAAAAAATAAATTTAGATTTAGATTTTTTTTATTTAGCAGAACCTTTTATCCGAAGCATCCTACAAGAGAGGAATAATAAAAGTGATGCATCATAAAAGGATGTAATAACATTACAAGTCAATTAAATCTGTGTGAACCAGTGAAGTATTGGTCTAATACACCAATCTGAAAAAGACAGACAACTTAAAGTCAAAGATGTGTTGGTTGTGCTTACTCATACTTACATACATATAAATAAGATACTTCACTTTAGGTGACGTCACATGCTCGTGATGCTTAGGTGATGCTCTATCATCTCAAATGGGTTTCGTTATACAATATGGTCTCCTTTGGTTGGTATAAACTTTTGTATAGTCTGCTGGTGCTTATTTTACTATATAATACTTCTAGTCATATTATATTACATGGCCAATGATCATGCAGATGATGTACATGTAATGACTGATCTCATTTGAGTATTCAAAATCTAATTCAAATGGTCAGAAAACTCTAAATACATAAATGTTGTGTGACTATTACTCTATTTGGGCTACATTCCCAGAAAGAAAATAGGTCATATTAGTTCATATTTGTCACGGTACGCAGTTGGAAAGAGCACGAGGGAAACATGGAGTACAATCAATAGTCTTTAATCCATAGAACACAGGGGAAATCCACACAATAGGCGCAATGTACTCACACATACTCAACGAGTAGACCCGACTAAGGAACAGACAGGAACTAATATACACAGGATAATAAGGAACTCAGGTGCAAGGCATCATAAGGCAATCAAACTAAACAAGAACAGGAAAAAGACCATAAAAGGAAACACAGGAAGAACTATGGGGGCCAAACTGGTTCAGAAGTCTGACATTTCACCCCCTCCCGGAAGGTGCGTCCTCGCACCGTAGATACAACAGAGGGAGGGATGGGTGGGAACTTGGGAGGAGGCTCAGGAGGAGGACGGACACCCGGGCGGGGGCCGGCATACAGAGACCATGGGGGAGACAGGAGGGGCTTGGAGCAGGAGGAGCCAAGCTGGACCCAGGCCACAGCCATAACGCTGAACTCATGAACGGGAGCCCACTCAGGGCTGGACGGGACCAGCGGGGAGGAAGGAGAGAGGAGAGGGGGCAAGTTGGGTTCCAGCTCTGTTTCCCAGTCTATGAGGCCCTCCTCAAAGCCCAGCAGTCCCAGATGTATTATCAGCTCACCCTCAGCCGTGGTGCAGTGGGCAGAGCTCCACTCCGTGCTTTCTCTGTCGGCGGCATTCTCCCTCATGGTGGGCTCTGTTGCCAGCTCTCGCACCTTGACTGACGTCATTTTTACCTCCGGCTCCGTGGCAATCCTCAGCACTGTCGCTCCGTGCGGCTATGGCTCGTCGGTTGCGGCGGGCTCCGGCTCTCCGTCAGTGGTGGGCTCGGGCATGCACTCTGCGCATTGGGGAGATGGTGGGCTGGGCACTGGGTCGGGAGTAGAACTGGCGAGATTCTCCAGGGAACAGGCGGGGAATGGAGATTCGTTTCTCACCAGTGTCCACTCCACAAAGGTGGCGAAATTCGCTCGAGGACCATCTTCGGACGACAGCACTCTTCATGAGATGTTTAAACTGGTGTCGTAGAACGCACAGAGCGCGTCATCCGGGTAGCTGGTTAGAGCAGCGAGGACCAGGAACAGTCTGGTATGGCTCTCGAGTAGGAGTTGCACTGACTAATCGACTAGTCGACTTCAATGCTCTGCCATGATGCTTTAAGCTTGACGTCGACTAGTCGCTGGTTCTATAGAGGGCGCAACAGGATAAGAAATCTTTGAAGGACTTCCACATTTACGATCCGTTTCCAAACAGTTCAAATGACAAATAAATGCATACTCTGAAAGCGCTCCACAAGACTTGCGTGATTATATTACTGGATGCTCGAAATTGAACAGGAGAATGCACGTATTAAACAGCTTATTGTACAGGTAAGTTAATCGCCGTTCTAATCTAATGCGCTGCTGCACTGTAACGCACACACATAGGCTACAGACAGTAGCGCGTACATCACGCGCACAGAATCATTCAGCGTGGAAATGTATTGTCAACACTGTTCTGTGATTTCTCAATAAAATAGCTTAGAAACTGAAAAGTATATTAACAATATATAGTATATTAAACAGAAAAGTAATATACAAGCGCATATTTCTTAATAACTAAATCCCACAGCTTCACTAC
>NW_015505301.1:1559466-1569176 GCF_001515645.1 Sinocyclocheilus grahami
GCCCGTCGGTTGCGGCGGGCTCCGGCTCTCCGTCAGTGGTGGGCTCGGGCATGCACTCTGCGCATTGGGGAGATGGTGGGCTGGGCACTGGGTCGGGAGTAGAACTGGCGAGATTCTCCAGGGAACAGGCGGGGAATGGAGATTCGTTTCTCACCAGTGTCCACTCCACAAAGGTGGCGAAATTCGCTCGAGGACCATCTTCGGACGACAGCACTCTTCATGAGATGTTTAAACTGGTGTCGTAGAACGCACAGAGCGCGTCATCCGGGTAGCTGGTTAGAGCAGCGAGGACCAGGAACAGTCTGGTATGGCTCTCGAGTAGGAGTTGCACTGACTAATCGACTAGTCGACTTCAATGCTCTGCCATGATGCTTTAAGCTTGACGTCGACTAGTCGCTGGTTCTATAGAGGGCGCAACAGGATAAGAAATCTTTGAAGGACTTCCACATTTACGATCCGTTTCCAAACAGTTCAAATGACAAATAAATGCATACTCTGAAAGCGCTCCACAAGACTTGCGTGATTATATTACTGGATGCTCGAAATTGAACAGGAGAATGCACGTATTAAACAGCTTATTGTACAGGTAAGTTAATCGCCGTTCTAATCTAATGCGCTGCTGCACTGTAACGCACACACATAGGCTACAGACAGTAGCGCGTACATCACGCGCACAGAATCATTCAGCGTGGAAATGTATTGTCAACACTGTTCTGTGATTTCTCAATAAAATAGCTTAGAAACTGAAAAGTTCAAGCATGTATTTCTTAATAACTAAATTCAACAGCTTCACTACTAGCAGAGAGACGCTGCCAGGTAGAATTAATTGACACACACAATCGCTCTCACTAATGCATTCATATTAATGTAATCTTTACTGTGTTACTTTATCTGTATCTGATTTAGAATGAGTAGAAATTTGTGAGAAATATAGTGATCCAAAGACAAAAGAACTGATAAAAAAGCTGTTATAGGAGCAACAGCCATGTGGGCAGAGCTGTGTCATATGCCATAGCTGTGCACAAGGTGTTTGTTACAGCTCCAGACTTATTTGTTCATTAATGACTTCATCGACGACTAGTCGACTTTGACTCGACTTTTATCACATAAAAGTCGACTTCAAAAAATCAGAAGTCGTTCAACCCCTACCCTCGAGCGATCTCTCCCCCTGCTCCTGCAGGAGGAGGAGGAGGGTATTCCGGACGGGAGAGGGGATCCATGAAAACACACAATGGAAAAAAAGACACTAGGAAAAACGAGAAAACAAACGGAAGGGAAAACACGGAGGTCGGGTCTTCTGACATGGTACGCTGTTGGAAGGAGCACGAAGGAAACGTGGTGTACAATCAATAGTCTTTAATTCATAGAGCACATGGAAAATCCACACGGGTCCAAAAGTCTGACAATATTAGTTCCTTATCCTTTTTATCTGACAGATTAGCAACTGCAAAGCTCATATACAGTAAAATGCATCTCAGCATTATTTCTCTGAATGAAGTTCTGAATGAAAATGTAATATATATATATATATATATATATATATATTTCGAGGATCTCTACATAATGTTAATTACATTTTTTAAATAATGCTTCTATCAGATCTTAGTAATTCAACAAAAACATCCATTGACTGGAAACTACTGCTGCGGAGCTGCACGAGCCTATGGCGACAAAGCCTGCCAGAGCCCGTCAGAATGGGCGGAGTCATCTGGATATATAAGCGGGCATTCGCCACAGGATTCACATATTTCTTCTCCTTCAGCGACGACTACGCTCTACGCTGATCCGAAGCCTGCTCGTTGTTGACACGCCTTTGCAGCTGGAACTGGGACCTCTCAGCACGGCTGACCTGCTTCTCCACCACCTCAGCGATGCAGCAGTTTCGGTCCATTTCCCCTGCTGCCATCCGAAGAAAATTGACTTTTGAACCGCTACAGTCTACCGACATTCAGTCACTGTCGCTGAAGACTGCTCTGCTTCTGGCACCAGCATCGTTAAAGTGAATAGGGGACCTGCAGGCGCTCTCCATTAGCCCTGCCTGCCTGGAATTCGGGCCTAACGACTCCAAGGTCGTCCTGAAACCAAGGCATGGTTACGTACCCAAGGTGCTCTCCACTCCATTCAGAGCACAAGTCATTACGCTCTCTGCGCTTCCTCCCTCTGAAGAGGACAGAGATTTATCTCTGCTCTGCCCTGTCAGAGCTCTAAGAATTTACATTGAGCGTTCCGCCCCTTTTAGACGGTCGGAACAACTCTTTGTTAGCTTCGGTAACCGCACCAAAGGGCATCCGGTCACGAAGCAAAGACTCTCTAGATGGATAGTAGACTCTATCACGCTAGCATACTCTTCCTTGGGCCTTCAATGTCCCATTGGAGTACGGGCCCATTCTACCAGAGGCATCGCCTCGTCTTGGGCGTGGTCCAGCGGTGTGTCCATTGCGGATATTTGTGAGGCGGCCAGCTGGGCCTCACCGTCCACATTCGCAAGGTTTTACAACCTGGAAGTCCCGGCCTTGCAGGCCAGGATCCTCTCCGCTTGAAGAGACACGCGCTGCGTTACGCAAACAAATCTGACAGAGAGCCCTTGACCATATTGCGCTCAAGCTCTCTGCCATTAGTTCACCTGTCAGATCTCGACCCCTGGGGTGCCAAAGTTGCATGAGTACTCTGGAACGATTAACCAGGCCGGATGTGACCTCAAGGATCTCAGCCCGTCTTAGCCTTGGGTAGTTGTTAACTTCTCTATGGGCATTGCTTGCTTATGGAAGTTATGATACTTTATAGTCGTTCCTCTACCTTAGCACGGCGTGATTGTACTGTGTTCCCATAGCGTCTTAAGCAGACGCAGTACGAGTGTAGAATCGACAGGGAACGTACTCGGTTACTAACGTAACCTTGGTTCCCTGAGATACGGGAACAAGTACTGTGTTGCTAGCCGTGCTATATAGTCGCACGACTCAGTCGTCACTTCAGTCGAAGTAACCTGAGAATCCTCTGGCCGCTTATATAGCCAGACGACTCCGCCCATTCTGGCGGGCTCTGGCGGGCTTTGTCGCCATAGGCTCGTGCATTTCCGCTGCCGAGCCATTGGTTCGTTTTTTATGCACTGCACAAACCAATGCCCATGCAGTTTCACTGCGTGATTGAAAAAAGGCTTCAGTTCAGGAGAAAACAAGGCTTTTTCCCATAGCATCTTAAGCAGACGCAGTACTTGTTCCCGTATCTCAGGGAATCGAGGTTACGTTAGTAACCGAGTCTGATCACAATGGTTGGAATGGTAGCATACCCATAACTTATAAAATAACATTTTGAAATGAAATAACACTTAAATAAACCACCTGCCTAACACTGTGCTGCCAAAACAGCTTTTATGCATCGACGAATGGGCTCCAAAAGACCTCTGAATGTGTTGACATGAGAAATCAAATTTGACTTGATCTTTTGGCATAAAAGGGGTCTTTGTACCATTAAAACAACCTGCAAATGTCATAGCTTAAAACATCCTCATTATAACCAAAGCATTTATTTAATCAAGCTCCAAAAGTGAATTTTGATCTGAGGTGCCAGATGACATCACACAGGGGCACAAACATTTTCATAAACACTGCCTCCAGAGCAAGACATCGATGAATAGTTATCTTCTCACCATAGGCCCCGTCCACTTGCGTTCAGTCGCTTAATGGCTTGACACTTGATCACGCTGAATGTGAGTGTCGTGCCGCGTCAAATGGAAATTACAATCACTGCCGCTATCTTGTCTACACTGGATACAGTATACAGATGCGCGTTCGCTTTCGGATACAGTCCACACGCTTGAGTCTGTCGTCAATAGGACAAATGGAGTGAAAGAACGTTCGCTTTGACACGTTTGGTTTAAACATGAACTAGATCTAAATGGAACTAGACCTGACTGCAGCTGCATCACAAACCGTAAGTAAATGATTTCATAATGCTTTGTCTGGAAATTACCGTTTTATTTTGATTATGTTGTCAAACAATCACAGTGGCCGATTACTGACAAGCCTTAAACCACGCCCCTTAAAAACACATCATTTTAGACAGAGGGTCATAATGAGGGTTGAAAATAATAATTTTTCCACATATTTATTTGTTTTGTTTGTTTGTTTTTTTTTCAAAAAACTATTAACATTATAAGTAAACCTCAAGGAACACATTAAAATTAAAATAAAAATCCATGCCATGACCCCTTTAAATCCTGCAAGTTGCGAGGTGGGGCCTCCATGGATAAGATTTATTGGTCCACCACATCCAGCAGATGCTCAGTTTGATTGGGATTTGGAGAATTTGAAAGCCAAGGCAACACCTTGATCAACGATTTTCGCAGTGTGGCAGGGTGCATTATCTTGCTGAAAAGGAATGTACGTGGTCTGCAACAATCATTAGGTAGGTGGTGCCAGAGTAACATCTGCATGAAAGCCAGGAACAAGGGTTTCCCAGCAGAACACTGCCCAGAGCATAACACTACCTCTACTGGCCTGCCTTCTTCCCATATGCATCCTTCTACCATCTCTTCCTCAGGTAAACTGTGCACACACGGCCATCCACCTGATCTAAAAGAAAATGTGATTTATCAGATCAGGCAACCTTCTTCCATTGCTTAATTCTGATTCTCACATATCCATTGTTTGTGCTTTCAGCAGTGGACAGGGCCCATCATGGATCCAAATGCATCAAACTGTGTTCTGACACCTTTCTATCATACCCAGCATTATGTTTTTCAGAAATTTGAGCTTTGTATGGTTAGACCAGATTGACTAGCCATCGTTCCCCACATGCTTCAGTGGGCCTTGGGCGACCATGACCATGCTATTTACTTGTTAGTGCTATTATGCTATTCACCTGTCAGTGGTTTTAACCTCTTAAGACCCGGCAAAACACTTTAGGAAAATTTTTTTAATTTTTCATGTCATTACATTGTTTAGAGCATTAAAAAAAAATTATAATAATATTTCATTCATAAGTTATGCTACGTCCTTGGAAGAGGACATCGGGACTCAATAAAAAATAAAAAATAAATAAAAAGACATGAATGAACATGCATAGGCAAAAACAATAGATTTTTTTTTAAATAACCAATACATTTTTAGTTTTCCGGATTTTTTATTTTACCAAATTTGTATAAAGCTAATTCTCAACTATGTCATAACAGAATTATTTGATATACAATTTTTCTTTATGCAAAATGTGTGTAAAATGGCAGGTTTTAAACAGGTATTAAAGGTTTTCTCATTATATACAGGTGCATCTCAATAAATTAGAATGTCGTGGAAAAGTTCATTTATTTCAGTAATTCAACTCAAATTGTGAAACTCGTGTATTAAATAAATTCAATGAACACAGACTGAAGTAGTTTAAGTCTTTGGTTCTTTTAATTGTGATTATTTTGGCTCACATTTAACAAAAACCCACCAATTCACTATCTCAACAAATTAGAATACGGTGACATGCCAATCAGCTAATCAACTCAAAACACCTGCAAAGGTTTCCTGAGCCTTCAAAATGGTCTCTCAGTTTGGTTCACTAGGCTACACAATCATGGGGAAGACTGCTGATCTGACAGTTGTCCAGAAGACAATCATTGACACCCTTCACAAGGAGGGTAAGCCACAAACATTCATTGCCAAAGAAGCTGGCTGTTCACAGAGTGCTGTATCCAAGCATGTTAACACAAAGTTGAGTGGAAGGAAAAAGTGTGGAAGAAAAAGATGCACAACCAACTGAAAGAACCACAGCCTTATGAGGATTTTCAAGCAAAATCGATTTAAGAATTTGAGTGAACTTCACAAGGAATGGACTGAGGCTGGGGTCAAGGCATCAAGAACCACCACACACAGATGTGTCAAGGAATTTGGCTACAGTTGTCGTATTCCTCTTGTTAAGCCACTCCTGAACCACAGACAATGTCAGAGGCGTCTTACCTGGGCTAAGGAGAAGAAGAACTGGACTGTTGCCCAGTGGTCCAAAGTCCTCTTTTCAGTTGAGAGCAAGTTTTGTATTTCATTTGGAAACCAAGGTCCTAGAGTCTGGAGGAAGGGTGGAGAAGCTCATAGCCCAAGTTGCTTGAAGTCCAGTGTTAAGTTTCCACAGTCTGTGATGATTTGGGGTGCAATGTCATCTGCTGGTGTTGGTCCATTGTGTTTTTTGAAAACCAAAGTCACTGCACCCATTTAACTAGAAATTTTGGAGAACTTCATGCTTCCTTCTGCTGACCAGCTTTTTGAAGATGCTGATTTCATTTTCCAGCAGGATTTGGCACCTGCCCACACTGCCAAAAGCACCAAAAGTTGGTTAAATGACCATGGTGTTGGTGTGCTTGACTGGCCAGCAAACTCACCAGACCTGATCCCCATAGAGAATCTATGGGGTATTGTCAAGAGGAAAATGAGAAACAAGATACCAAAAAATGCAGATGAGCTGAAGGCCACTGTCAAAGAAACCTGGGCTTCCATACCACCTCAGCAGTGCCACAAACTGATCACCTCCATGTCACGCCGAATTGAGGCAGTAATTAAAGCAAAAGGAGCCCCTACCAAGTATTGAGTACATGTACAGTAAATTAACATACTTTCCAGAAGGCCAACAATTCACTAAAATGTTTTTGTTATTGATCTTATGAAGTATTCTAATTTGTTGAGTTAAATGTGAGCCAAAATCATCACAATTAAAAGAACCAAAGACTTAAACTACTTCAGTCTGTGTGCATTGAATTTATTTAATACACGAGTTTCACAATTTGAGTTGAATGACTGAAATAAATGAACTTTTCCATGACATTCAAATTTATTTAGATGCACCTGTACTGTATAATGTATATATAAACTAAATCTAATTTGCATATGAATGTGTTTTTGGGGCAACGTGTAATGAAAGAAGAAGTGTAATAATGGGAGTAATAATTGACAAGATTTTCATAATAATATATAATGTTTCATAGAATATTGAAATATAATTTATTTCCCTATTCATTTGTTGTGTCTCCCAAAATGCGTAATAAACATGCTTTTAGTCCCAGTGTCCTCATATGAGGACATGTATGAAATCAACGTCCTGTTTCATAACAGAAAGTCATATTTTGCTTTGAAACCCCATAACATTTTCCTGAGATGTTGATTTATGACACATAGTTTAAAAATTAGTCAGATTTAAATGATAATTACAAAATATTATCATATTTCCATAAGAGTGACACTAAATTAATATCAGACATTTTTAAAAGACTAAGGACAGGGAGTGGTCATGGTGAAACATCCAAACATTTAGTATCTCTGAAAAGCCCTGAATGTGCTCTGTACAGGACATCCAGACTGTAGCATGTGGCTATGGCATTAAAACTGTGGCATGTATAGTCTCAGAGAAATTCACTAAAATATAATGTCCTCATATGAGGATGCAAGGTCTCAGGAATTAAAGGTGTGGCTGATCAGACTCGAGATGCAAATTAGCATATGCTGTACTCTGTTACTCTGTACTTTTTCAGCTTCTTCTGGCTGGAATCATTATTTTTGTAGAATATATATCTAAATAAACCAATAAATTAATAAATTAATAAATAAATAGATAAATGTACGTATTCTAGTGGTACTAATTTTATTATTGACTTTTTTTCCAGCTCTTCACATAAGAAGCCTTATCAGTCCACAGCAAGGGATGTTCTTCCTTTCAACAAAGGTCAGTCCATTATCTGACTGCTGGGTAGGCCTTAATATTAATGATATGAGAATATCTGACATTTTTACTCAGTTTACATGGACATTAACGGTCAGTTTAAGTCCTGCATGTATGACATTAAGGTGAAAAGAAAGATTTAAAAGTACAGTATGTCTATGATAAGATGTGTAATGGGTATCTTGTGTACAATTATGGATTTGTTTTAGCATATTTTCCAATTCCTATGTTCTCCATGTAGTAAAATTAATAGTTTTAAATTATATTAATCCCCCCCCCCCCTAAATTCAACTGCTTGTAGAGGACTGGACAGATACATGGATAATATTCCATGACATTTATGTATGTCTTTTTGTCAGTAATAAACACTTAATAATGCATACTACAAATACTACTTATTATGAAAATAATACATTTTCAAAACTGCATGAGAATGTTCCTTTTCTCTTGTCATTTCCATTAGCAAAAACCTTCTGGATAATTCACTATATGCTATGAAATAATGTTCTGGAATTGTATTTCATAAAAGCCTACAGAAGAACATTTTAAAATATATTGATTTAAATTGTAATTTATTATGCAGTTAATCCAATTCTACTTTTTAAAGTACACTAAATAATTTAAAGGATAAAAAGTTATATATTATATATATACTGTATATGACAACTACAGTATATATGACATGACAACTCTCAGAGGGATTGGCATGGTAATGTATATGACGATGTTAATGTGTTTGGTCTTTGCAGAATAGATCTGCTATGCTGCTGCGGCAGAGCAAGTACCGAGACTTGCTACTGCCAATACATCCACAACATGCTGCTGTGAGCATGTAAGAAATACTGCTGCTGCACATAACATATGTGACCCTGGACCACACAACCGGTCAATAAATAAGCTTTCCATTGATGTGTGATTTGTTAGGATAGGACAATATCTGTTCGAGATACAATTATTTGAATCAGGAATCTGAGGGTGCAAAATTTTTTTTTTAAATACTGAGAAAATCGCCTTTAAAGTTGTCCAAATGAAGGTCTAAAGAAATGCATATTACTAATCAAAAGTAAAGTTTTTATATATTTATGGTAGGAAATTTACAAAATATCTTAATGAAACATGATCTGTACTTAATATTTAAATGATTATTTTAATCAATTATTTTGACTCATACAATGTATTTTTGGCTATTGGTACAAATTATGTTTTATTGACAAAGTTCGGGAGGAGCACGTTCAGATAATTAAAGGGGTGGATCACTTTTTTTTTCTAGGCTTGATTGTGTTTATGGGGTGCAGTCTAACATGTGTTAATGCTTCGTTTTTAAAAAAACGCATTATTTTTCACATAATTTACTTTTATTCCACACCGCTCTGTCACTTCTCTGAGAAACGGGCTGATCTTTTCCTGTTTTTATGAAGCCCCGCCCTCAGAAATAGGTGATGGGCTCTGATTGGTTAGCTACCCCAGTGTGTTGTGATTGGCTAAACCGCCTCTAGTGCGCATCTAATCGTCCCGCCCCTCACCGCACCTCAGCGGCATGAGGATATTATTGAAGAGGATCGTGCAGAACCTGTACAAGCACGGCTTTTAATGGTAGGCCTATGTTTTTTGTTTGTTGTTGTCTCATACTTTTAGATATGCTGTTATTTGTAAATGCTACTGCTTATGTTAGCTTTTAATATACTGTTTTATCCTGATTAAAGCTTTAATACAGTACGGCAACTGCACACACGTCCATGTATAATGCTTTTCATAGCTATGTGAAAATAAGTGTATAATTGGAACAGTTCATTGTTGGAGCTGAGCTGAATGAGCGAGAGCGAGAGAGACACAGTGTGTGCAGAACAGGGGGACGCGAGGAACAGTATTAAGAATCGCTGCTTTAGAACATTGATTTTGAAACTTGTGAATCCATTAGAATCGTTAGAAGACAGAATCGCTGTCGATTCTTTATTTAGATTCTAATCGATTTTTATGTGCACCTCTAGTTTTCTCTTCCTCTTCTCTAAAGCAGCGCAGCATGG
>NW_015505301.1:1569434-1584994 GCF_001515645.1 Sinocyclocheilus grahami
GTTAAATGTGAGCCAAAATCATCACAATTAAAAGAACCAAAGACTTAAACTACTTCAGTCTGTGTGCATTGAATTTATTTAATACACGAGTTTCACAATTTGAGTTGAATGACTGAAATAAATGAACTTTTCCATGACATTCAAGTTTATTTAGATGCACCTGTACTGTATAATGTATATATAAACTAAATCTAATTTGCATATGAATGTGTTTTTGGGGCAACGTGTAATGAAAGAAGAAGTGTAATAATGGGAGTAATAATTGACAAGATTTTCATAATAATATATAATGTTTCATAGAATATTGAAATATAATTTATTTCCCTATTCATTTGTTGTGTCTCCCAAAATGCGTAATAAACATGCTTTTAGTCCCAGTGTCCTCATATGAGGACATGTATGAAATCAACGTCCTGTTTCATAACAGAAAGTCATATTTTGCTTTGAAACCCCATAACATTTTCCTGAGATGTTGATTTATGACACATAGTTTAAAAATTAGTCAGATTTAAATGATAATTACAAAATATTATCATATTTCCATAAGAGTGACACTAAATTAATATCAGACATTTTTAAAAGACTAAGGACAGGGAGTGGTCATGGTGAAACATCCAAACATTTAGTATCTCTGAAAAGCCCTGAATGTGCTCTGTACAGGACATCCAGACTGTAGCATGTGGCTATGGCATTAAAACTGTGGCATGTATAGTCTCAGAGAAATTCACTAAAATATAATGTCCTCATATGAGGATGCAAGGTCTCAGGAATTAAAGGTGTGGCTGATCAGACTCGAGATGCAAATTAGCATATGCTGTACTCTGTACAATGCATATTTTTCAGCTTCTTCTGGCTGGAATCATTATTTTTGTAGAATATATATCTAAATAAACCAATAAATTAATAAATGAATAAATAAATAGATAAATGTACGTATTCTAGTGGTACTAATTTTATTATTGACTTTTTTTCCAGCTCTTCACATAAGAAGCCTTATCAGTCCACAGCAAGGGATGTTCTTCCTTTCAACAAAGGTCAGTCCATTATCTGACTGCTGGGTAGGCCTTAATATTAATGATATGAGAATATCTGACATTTTTACTCAGTTTACATGGACATTAACGGTCAGTTTAAGTCCTGCATGTATGACATTAAGGTGAAAAGAAAGATTTAAAAGTACAGTATGTCTATGATAAGATGTGTAATGGGTATCTTGTGTACAATTATGGATTTGTTTTAGCATATTTTCCAATTCCTATGTTCTCCATGTAGTAAAATTAATAGTTTTAAATTATATTAATCCCCCCCCCCCCTAAATTCAACTGCTTGTAGAGGACTGGACAGATACATGGATAATATTCCATGACATTTATGTATGTCTTTTTGTCAGTAATAAACACTTAATAATGCATACTACAAATACTACTTATTATGAAAATAATACATTTTCAAAACTGCATGAGAATGTTCCTTTTCTCTTGTCATTTCCATTAGCAAAAACCTTCTGGATAATTCACTATATGCTATGAAATAATGTTCTGGAATTGTATTTCATAAAAGCCTACAGAAGAACATTTTAAAATATATTGATTTAAATTGTAATTTATTATGCAGTTAATCCAATTCTACTTTTTAAAGTACACTAAATAATTTAAAGGATAAAAAGTTATATATTATATATATACTGTATATGACAACTACAGTATATATGACATGACAACTCTCAGAGGGATTGGCATGGTAATGTATATGACGATGTTAATGTGTTTGGTCTTTGCAGAATAGATCTGCTATGCTGCTGCGGCAGAGCAAGTACCGAGACTTGCTACTGCCAATACATCCACAACATGCTGCTGTGAGCATGTAAGAAATACTGCTGCTGCACATAACATATGTGACCCTGGACCACACAACCGGTCAATAAATAAGCTTTCCATTGATGTGTGATTTGTTAGGATAGGACAATATCTGTTCGAGATACAATTATTTGAATCAGGAATCTGAGGGTGCAAAATTTTTTTTTTAAATACTGAGAAAATCGCCTTTAAAGTTGTCCAAATGAAGGTCTAAAGAAATGCATATTACTAATCAAAAGTAAAGTTTTTATATATTTATGGTAGGAAATTTACAAAATATCTTAATGAAACATGATCTGTACTTAATATTTAAATGATTATTTTAATCAATTATTTTGACTCATACAATGTATTTTTGGCTATTGGTACAAATTATGTTTTATTGACAAAGTTCGGGAGGAGCACGTTCAGATAATTAAAGGGGTGGATCACTTTTTTTTTCTAGGCTTGATTGTGTTTATGGGGTGCAGTCTAACATGTGTTAATGCTTCGTTTTTAAAAAAACGCATTATTTTTCACATAATTTACTTTTATTCCACACCGCTCTGTCACTTCTCTGAGAAACGGGCTGATCTTTTCCTGTTTTTATGAAGCCCCGCCCTCAGAAATAGGTGATGGGCTCTGATTGGTTAGCTACCCCAGTGTGTTGTGATTGGCTAAACCGCCTCTAGTGCGCATCTAATCGTCCCGCCCCTCACCGCACCTCAGCGGCATGAGGATATTATTGAAGAGGATCGTGCAGAACCTGTACAAGCACGGCTTTTAATGGTAGGCCTATGTTTTTTGTTTGTTGTTGTCTCATACTTTTAGATATGCTGTTATTTGTAAATGCTACTGCTTATGTTAGCTTTTAATATACTGTTTTATCCTGATTAAAGCTTTAATACAGTACGGCAACTGCACACACGTCCATGTATAATGCTTTTCATAGCTATGTGAAAATAAGTGTATAATTGGAACAGTTCATTGTTGGAGCTGAGCTGAATGAGCGAGAGCGAGAGAGACACAGTGTGTGCAGAACAGGGGGACGCGAGGAACAGTATTAAGAATCGCTGCTTTAGAACATTGATTTTGAAACTTGTGAATCCATTAGAATCGTTAGAAGACAGAATCGCTGTCGATTCTTTATTTAGATTCTAATCGATTTTTATGTGCACCTCTAGTTTTCTCTTCCTCTTCTCTAAAGCAGCGCAGCATGGACTTGCCCCCTTTGCTACCTTTTCCAGAGGGTGGAGTTTATCTGGGTTTGTGATGTCATGAACACGGGAAGTAACTTGTTGTTGTCCCTATCAGCCGTTTTTGTAGGCATTAAACTGCCAGAATTTTAAAAGACGATATCTCCGTTTGAATTGAACTTTCAGCTTCGTAACTTTGCAGATATTGTTTATGCTCAAACAGCAACATTACACACATCGCAAATCGCAATGAACCACCCCTTTAACCTAATTAACACTAGAGGAGCACAATCAGTAATCAACCTAATTAACCAGATAAGAGGTGTATATATACACAGCAGACCTATCTGTTCCTTGACAGTTTTCCAGCATCCCTCCACCAACCCATCTCCATACTTACAACTATTCCTATCCTATCCTAACCTGTAAGGGGGGGGGGCAAAATACTCTGCGTTCAGGGCAAAATTCCAACTTCAGAGCCCTCCCAGCACGCATATGTAAGTGTGAACTCATGAAATATGCTACTTAAGACTGGTTTTGTGGTCCGGGGTCACATATATAAATAACCCCCATAGCATGCATGATCACCCCGTAGCAGAACTATACAGGTGGAGCTGGGGAAGGTGGAGAGATTCTGAAGTACGCTGCTACTGCTACAGCAAACACTAGCCAGGTATTTGAATGTTGAGCAGCGAGCTCATAGGCTGATGATACAGGAGAGAGCCAATCAGCTGTGCCTAAAGATAATGATGTCAATATGTCAGATTGAGTTAGACCTATCAGACTGCGCCATCTAGAGTTTCATGCCAGAACTTTGGTTATATATGTGTGTATGTATTTATTTATTTATTTATCTATTTATTTATTTAATTTTATTTTTAAATGATATTACCCAAAAGTAATTATATTATTTCAAGTACATATTCCATTCACTTCCGTATGTGACTCTTCATGACAATAAGTCATGGAAATGTATGTGCTTTCATATTTTGCTATTTTGCAAGGCCTTTGTAAAATCTACAGGATTAGCATTGTGAGTACCGTTTTTCATTGTCTTTCAGCTGAATCTCTTAAGCTCTCTGTGCGTGACAACTAGCAGTTTAAGGAGGATATTCCATTATGTCAGCCAGAACCTTTGAGCTCTAAGTCCTCTTAATTATCCGTAGATCTGTACTTACTGATGTAGCTGCAAAAACGCAACTGAGAAAAGCTCAGACAGGTTAAGCGCATTACAAATGCATGCACGAGTGATCATTTTAATATACTAACGCATATTTTGCCAATTAATTGAATCCAATCAAGCAGAATCAATTCGAGCATAGGTTAGGTCTTTCATTGAGAGCGTTTGTTCAATTGTCTCAAACCCCTTTAACCCACTTTAATCTTATTTTCAGGCACACCACCATCTGTCTCCTTTACTCTATCCCAAGCCACTTACTGAGAAAAATCAACTGACAGTGGGACTTTTAGTAGCGTTAGAGGCCATATAACCTCTGCACACTTAATGCTCTGCTTTATTTGGCAGGAAAGGTATGAATGGACCAGCTCGAGATGCATCGCTGTCAAGTGCGCCGAGTAATGAAAGGCATCTTCCTCCCATACAGAGCCACTCATAGAGGTCAATACTAGAGGTCATGAGTGCATTTAAGCTTATGATTCCTTTCAGGCTTTATAATAAGGAGTGTGGTGTACAGTTTCATGACATTGGATTGCAATTGGATAGAAAAACACTCCGCAGGCTTTCTGTACACGTCGCTGATTGAAGCTGACTAGTTTTTCTCTCTCGTTCTACAGGAAAATCATATAGCTGTGCAATCCTCTATGTGTGGTCAGTGTGCTGAGAAGCAACTGAACTGAAATCATGCAGGAATGGCAATGAAATTGTATTAAACATGGCTGGACCTTTGTATACTGTAGGTGATATACTGTAGGACGTTGACTAGATCCGTGATACACCAGAAATTTGAGTAAAATGTGACAATCACATAATCTACAATGACGTAAGCAGTTAGTTGTGACAACTGTTGTTAATTGGTTGAAATTAACCTGAAAAGGAATTTGTTCTGTAGATGTTTGTTTTCCACATTATTGTACCTGATTTATACTAACTATGAACATTTGTTAGCACAAAATTCAATTTAAGCACAAAGTTAAACGTTGGTAAGATTTTTAAAATGTTTTTGACAGTCTCTTATGCTTACCAATGTTGCAATTATTTGATTAAAAATACTGTTAAAATACTAATATTGTGAAAAATTACTACAATTAAAAATAGCTGTTTTCTATTTTAATATATTTTATTACTCCGTTTTCAGCAGTCATTACTCCAGTCATTATGTCACATGATCCTTCAGAAATTATTCTAATATGTTGATTTGCTGCTCAAGATTCTTATTATTATCAATGTTAAAAATAGTTGTGATTCTTTAAGGGTTAGTTCACCCAAAAATGAAAATGCTGTCATTAATTACTCACCGTCATGTCGTTTCAAACCCGTAAGACCTTTGTTCATCTTCGGAACACAAATTAAGATATTTTTGATGGAATCTGAGAGCTGTCTGACCTTCCCATAGACAGCAATACAACTGAAATGTTCCCAAGTCCAGAAACGTAGCAAGAAGATCTGTAAAATAATCCATGTGACATCAGGGGTTCAACCATAATTTTACGAAGCTACGAGAATATTTTTTGTGCACAAAAAAAAAAACTTTATTCAACAATTTGTCTCCTGCGCGTCACCCTGTAGCACCATGCACCATGTAGCAGATCCGGTGTGACACAGCTGACACAGAACAGCATACGTTGTTTACGTCCAGCTGATACTCTCCAAAATGGCACCAGGGTGATGCGGAGGAGACGAATTGTTGAATAAAGTCGTTTTTTTTCTTTTTCAATTACGGTTGAACCCCTGATGTCACATCGATTATTTTACAGATCTCCTTGCTACGTTTCTGGACTTGAGAACATTTCAGTTGTATTGCTGTCTATGGGAAGGTCAGACAGCTCTCAGATTCCATCAAAAATATCTTAATTTGTGTTCCAAAGATGAATGAAGGTCTTACGGGTTTGAAATGACATGAGGGTGAGTAATTAATGACAGAATTTTCATTTTTGGGTGAACTATCCCTTTAATATTTTTATGGAAACTAATAAATGTTCTTTCAGGATTTTTTGATGAATAGAAGAAAAAAACAGCATTTTTTTCAAAGTAGAAATTTGCTATAATATGATAAATGTCTATACTGTCAATTTATATATATAGATAGATAGATAGATAGATAGATAGATAGATAGATAGATAGATAGATAGATAGATAGATAGATAGATAGATAGATAGATAGATAGATAGATAGATAGATTGCAGTGGTTCTATGCATCTTTTTATGTTATGACAGTTTGGTGGGGCAATTTTCATGATTTTCCCATACAAACCCACAGGCAGGCCCTAGTATTATTAACCTTTAAGCTATGAATAATAAAATCAGTTGAAAGGGTTTGTGTTTCCATTTGGCTAGCGAACAGCTAATAGCTAATGAGCACATCTCCACCTTGTGGACATATTTTAACAAGCAATTTAATGAGAGTAGAAGAGCTTGAGGTTTAAAATAAAAAATAATATTTTACATTCAGAATAACATAGGCTTTAAAGTATATTTTTGTGGTCCCATGAAGCTCTTCTGTGCATGAAAAGTCCTATTTGCATTTCAAAAATGCCCTAGATCAAAAATAAGTACAGTTTCTCAGTGCTGACTCAGTGCGGACACTGTGAGTATGTTCCATCTGTGCACTCTTTGAAATTACTGCATGAGCTCATAAACACACTGGTTGGCTCCTTAACATCTGCATAAAAGATGACAGGCAACAAAAATACATCAGATTAACTTCTCAAGGAAAAGTCCTGACACATTTCATTATGGCACTTGGCAAAATAAAAAACAAAAACAAAGATGAAATGTCTGAAGATAACTGGCTCTGGTTAAAACCCAAAAGGAGTCAACATAACAACACGACCTTCATATTTTTAAAAGATCAAGCTTGAAACAAAATGCTGACACAAATCTGAAAAGAGCTTGTATATAAATAATGCCCAAAACATGCCTCCTCAGCACATTATAAATAATGAACGCGGTTATATTTTAGGAAAATTTACAGCCTCTCACAAGTTGCACAGTCCGGCGTTGTGGGCATCGTGTTATTACCCCTTTTATCACATAAATAATCACTAGTATGCAAGGAAAAATCTTGATGAGAGATTAGATTGATTGGCCAGGCCTTACACAGGACGTGTTTCAATGCTAGATTCACTTCATTTTCAATGTTAAAGAAGGTGCTCATCTCATAGCGAGCAGCTTCCCACATGCAGAGCCCAGGCAGAGGTTAAGCACAACGTCCTGGTGTAGAATCATTATCCAGCCCAGGATGAACAAGCCTTATGAAATAAAAAGTTTAAGAAGAATCGGTTTTAGTGTATGTGTATGTGTGCGCTGTACAAGGAAGGTTGAAGACTTTGACCCGCGTGTGGGTATGTTCTTCCTAGCGTGGGACGTAGCGCCATGGGAGAAGACATGCCACCCAGCTGACCTTGCAGTAAAGCATGCAATAATTTATTCATTGCTTATCGTACTGGTTTTGCACACGCTGATGCAATGGAAATGTGCTTTTCCCCTCACTTTCTGCCGTTTTAATAGGTTCCCTCTGAATTGTTCTTTGACCCGGTATGAGACCTATCGATTTCATCTCCATCCTTGCTTGAGAGCACCCAGATTGCGATCTTAATTTGCAATCTAATCTATTGGTTTTCAGTGGCTTTTTCTCCCGGTGAGATTAAGTGAAAACTGCCTCTCCCCTTTAGCACATACGCAGGCCCACCCTCGCAGTAAAACCAAAAGTCACCTTTAGATCTAATTATTAAACTGCAGTGCCTCCCAGAGCCATTAAAATGTCCCTTATCTGAGAGTGTCCAGCTGGCAATGTCAGATAAATGGCACACTATGAATCTTCTATAACTTTTTTACAATAGCAATCAACTGAATTGTCGACAGCACGGTTAAACAGAACATATTCACAGAATAAAGAAAATAATATGTACATTATATTAAACTATATTTATATTAATATAAAAATATAGAAAAAACTATAACTTCCATAAATATATGCTTTATTAAATATACAGTTTGGAAACATTACAATTTTTTTAATTTTTTTAAGTCTCTTATGCTCACCAACACTCTTAAAAATAAAGGTGCTTCACATGCCATTTAAGAACCTTTTTTGTCTAAATGGATCCATAAAGAACCTTTCTGTTTCATAAAAGGTTCTTTGTGGCGAAAGAAGGTTCTTCAGATTATAAAAAGGTAAGAAAGAGATGGTTCTTTAAAGAACCTTTGACTGAATGGTTCTTTGTGGAACAAAAAATGGTTCTTCTATGGCATCGCTTGAAGAACCTTTTGAAGCACTTTTATTTTTAAGAGTGATGGCTGCATTTATGTGCTCAAAAATACAGTAAAAATACTAATTTTGTGAAATAGTATTACAATTTAAAATAAATGCTTTCTATTGCAATACATTTTAAATGTAATTTATTCCTGTGATGCAAAGCTGAATTTTCAGCAGTTATTACTGCAGGAAATCAATGCTTTTATTCAGCAAATATGCATTACATTTATCAAAGGTGATAGTAAAAACATTTATAAAGTTTATAATGTTACAATATTTATATTTTCAGTAAAGGCTGTTTCTATTTATCAAAGAATCCTGAAAAAAAAATCACAAAATAGTGAAGACCGGAGTAATGGCTGCTGAAAATTCAGCTTTGCATCACAGGAGTAAAAATATTACTGTTTTTACTGTATTTTGATCAAATAAATGTAGCTTTCGTGAGCATAAGAGACTTCTTTTAAAACATAAAATATTTGATGGGAATTTAATTAATGTAAACATTTGACCACCAATGTATATATAAGTACGAATATGGAAAATTCATTAACAATATTATGAACAATTGCATCAACTAAATTCATGAACAATATCTATTGTACTGCATTTGATAAACTATTGGACATTGGACACCATTGGTTACTAGTTCCTATAATGCTAAAACGCTTTTGACTTGAAGGCCCCCACCATATACACTATGATATTTCCAGTATTTCTATATACATATCTTATGACAAAGCTGCATGATTTTAAACATTTTTTATTGATTGTGTTGAATTAACATGGTTAATTAATTTAATATATTAACTATATGTTAACAATAAAGAGAGGAAATGCAAGTTAATATGATTTCAGTTAACTACTTAGTTTTATGTTTATTTAATTTCATTTAGAGTTAGATTATTTGAATATATCAATAATATTTAATAATAATAATAATAATAAATACTTTTTTGTTATTTTTAACTGTTTAATTTAAATATTTTCAAGTCATCCTCTGGTAAGTTTGCTGAGGCCCCCTAGTGGGTTTCAGCCTACTGGTTAAGAACCGCTGTGCTAAAATGGTGAAAAAATGGTCAAGAACTTTCTTGGTTCCAATAGCACTTACACTTGAAAAGAGCCACGGTCAGGTTTCTTCATTCAATACCGTACATACTGTCATTTATTATTTACAGACAGCAAAAAAATTGCTCATCATTTGTTAAAATAAGCATAACCACTATATCGTCACTGACTACTGACTGTTTCCATAACTTTGAAGTTTAATGATGCCAGTCTATTGCATGCAGAATTGAACACCAAAATAAACATTTGATTAAACATTCAGGGACACACACTCTGTATAATTAAACTGTATTAGGTTAATTACCTCTCTCTCGACAGTCTAATTAAGTAGACGGAGCTTGACATCCCTTCAGGTGTGGGTTACATAATTAGGTGTACTCTTACAATTATGGCAAGTACACAGAGAGGTGAGTCGCAAAGACTGTGATCCCTGAAACTGACCTCGGGGAAAAAATTCCAGAAACTTCTTCCCATCCCTTGACGTCCTCAAAGAGGAGCTCACTGTAGGCTATTTCTAATAATGCCACCCTTTTAACGCAGCTGTCCATCATGTGACTTTATGATGCACTGAACTAACTGTCTTTGCATGTCTTTTTTGTCAGTATTGACCTCTCATGGTGTTCAAATCGAGCTTGTAGCCCTAGCGGACGTTTGATTTTCATCTCAACCCTGCTTACACAAGTGGAGGAAGAATGAAGGATTAGATCCAGGACGTGCATGTGATTGGTGGGTCGTCTGACACCCGTTGCAACTGGAGGATAAGATCAAACAGGCCCCAAAAGTATCATTACATGTGCTGTCAAGGCCATTGATACGTGTCTGTGAGCATGAGCAGCCTGCTTATGCACGTAATCAATATTAATGAGGTAAACATTCCGCTGATTCATTTGAAATGTATTAATGAGATAAGTATTCTGCTGATTTATTTGGCTACAAGGTATCATTAAATTTTAATGATGCTTGTTGCAAACAAAGTTAGCCGAAAAGACTTGATTGTTAAAAGTTAAATGTGTATTTTTTTTCCTCTTTAAATACTTTCTCCTATCCCTGATTTATGTGCAGAGACAAACATACACCACCGCTCAAACATTTGGGGTCGGTAAGATTACTTAAATGTTTTTGAAGGAAGTCTCTAATGTCTGATGGAAGTCTGTACAACGATAATTACTTGATTAAAAATATAGTAAAATCAAAATACTATTCCAGTCTTCACATTCTAATATGCTCATATGATGCTCAAAAAACATTTCTTATGTTTTATATATATATATATATATATATATTTATATATATTTATATAAAGTATATTTATCAAAGAATCCTAGAATAAAGTATCAATATGTATATATACTGTATACATATATATATATATATATATATATATATATTGATACTTTATTCTAGGATTCTTTGATAAATATACTTTTTCATAACAATCTAACAGTCTCTAATGTCACTTTTGATCAATTTAATACATTCTTGATGATTAAAAGTTGTAATTTCATAAAAAAAAACACTTATAGACGCAAACCTTTTGATTTGGTTTGAACAGAACCAGTATTATAAAGTATTTCTGATTATCTGATGACAATATTGATCGATTATTTTAGCAGTTTACCCTAAAAATAGTTTTTAACATTATAAATGTCTTAAATAAGTTCATTAAAAATATATTAATCATACTGACCCCAAACTTGACTGTCTTCCATTGTTTGTCAATTACAGCAATCAGCAGTCAAATATTTCAGAATTATGAAGGATATTTCCTAATAGCCGTCTGTAGCAACACTGTATATCAATCCATTATGTGAAATTGTTGCTATGTCTCTCGTTTCATATGCATAATTTTTTTTCTGCCACAAACCTGATTTGTACAAACACAACCGGTGTCATTATATTAACACTAATATTTTAGTATTCAAATATGAATAGTACTGTAATATTGTTGCAAGGTTTGTCTTTTTGCAAGGCCGATTGTTTTATACATTGTAACAGACGATTTTTCTCTAAATTTACAGGTAAAGTTATACAATTATTTTAACCAATTGTAAACATATTTATTTAGTGACTAGCTGTGTATTAAGCAGGATAATGTACAGTAAGCAATCATTATTTCAAAATAAATCTCTTTGGGGTGATACAAGACGGCAGTCATTATGCCTGTACATCATCCCTTGCATATCCTCTTACTTAAAGCAATTAAAGGCCTTAGGTATGATGCAATGCCAGTTTTGAGCTAGAAACCAGAAACTGATTGCCCTTTAAGACAAACTGTCTGATCCACACAAGCCATTTTCACCCTCATCATCATCAGATTCAGTCACAATGATGTTATCAAACAACTGTATCAAACTTGAGGACTATCCAAATTACATAAGAAGATTAGATGCACTTATTCTCCCATCCATTTGTAGCCTAAAAAGCTTTTGTCAACCACAATAATGGCACAAATAAGACTCTCTGTCTGACCTTTTCCCAGATACCGCGAGGCACAGCCTTGGCTGTCTGTACAAATGAAGACTGCCAGCAAAGCGGATAGGGATGGCAGAACATCAGGAAGTTCTCCATCGCTGTGATATGACACTGATCTGCTGGCAAACCGTAAATAACAAGCCCTCATTCATCAGAAACCAGACCGCTGACGTTTTGCTGCCCAGCCAAGACTGACCTAAGCAGATAGGTGAGTTTCAAAGAAACTGGACCCTGATGATTTGTGTTTACAGACAAGTGGAATTTAAATTTTTAATGGTCTGAGGTTTTGATGAGCGCTGAGAAATTTCTGAAGCACAGCA
The DNA here is from genome assembly GCF_001515645.1 of Sinocyclocheilus grahami. NCBI lineage: Eukaryota > Metazoa > Chordata > Actinopteri > Cypriniformes > Cyprinidae > Sinocyclocheilus > Sinocyclocheilus grahami. The sequence goes on from NW_015505301.1 coordinate 1,581,760, forward strand.
GAGACTGAATACATGAATACATAAATAAACTTACATTCATCTAAGCATACAAAAACAAGAGCAAACTAAATGTCATAATACATAGTGGTGAAAATAGAGACTTTTTGTTTGCACAAGGAGTCTGACAACAGCCAGTGCTCCACACAGAGATCTGATCTCATCATCAACCAGTCTGTCTGGAATGACCAGCCCGATCTCACGGCAATTCGTACATATTTTACGAGGTGGCTAATTCATACGAATTCGTACGACCTCATGCGATAGAAATTCATGCGATTTTTGCTAAATTTTCAGTGAGGTCATACTAATTCGTACAAATTAGCCACCTCGTAAAATACATACAAATTGGTTGTGAGATAGTGTTGGAATGACATGAAGAAACAGAACAAACCGAGACAGACTAAATCCAGAAGAACTGTGGCAACGTTTCCAAGATGCTTCAAGAGACCTACCTGCAAAGCTACCTGAAAAACTATTTGTATGCACCTAGGGCAAAAGCTGCTTAAAACACAAAGGATGGTCACACCAAATGTTAATTTAATTCAGTTAATAGAAGTTGTGCTGAAATGTTATACAACCGTGGCCAAAAGTTGGAGAATGACACAAATATTAATTTTCACAAAGTCTGCTGCCTCAGTTTTTTATTATGGCAATTTGCATATACTCCAGAATGTTATGAAGAGTGATCAGATGAATTGCAATTAATTGCAAAGTCCCTCTTCGCCATGAAAATTTACTTAATACCAAAAGCATTTCCACTGCATTTCAGCATTGCCACAAAATGACCAGCTGACATCATGTCAGTGATTCTCTCATTAACACAGGTGAGAGTGTTGACGAGGACAAGGCTAGAGATCATGCTAATTGAGTTAGAATAACAGACTGAAAGCTTTAAAAGGAGGCTGGTGCTTGAAATGATTGTTCTTCCTCTGTTAACTATGGTTACCTGCAAGGAAACATGTGCAGTTATCATTGCTTTGCACAAAAAGGGATTCACAGGCAAGGATAATGCTGCTAGTAAGATTGCACCTAAATCAATAATTTATCGGATCATCAAGAACGTAAAGGGGAGAGGTTCAATTGCTGTGAAGAAGGCTTCAGGGCACCCAAGAAAGTCCAGTAGGCGCCAGGACCGTCTCCTAAAGTTGATTCAGCTGTGGGATCGGGGCACCACCAGTGCAGAGCTTGATCAGGAATGGCAGCAGTCAGGTGTGAGTGCATCTGCATGCACAGTGAAGCCAAGACTTTTGGAGGATGGCCTGGTGTCAAGAAGGGCAGCAAAGAACCAACTTCTCTCCAGGAAAAATATCAGGAACAGACTGATATTCTCCAAAAGGTACAGGAATTGGACTGCTGAGGACTGGGGTAAAGTCATTTTCTCTGATGAATCCCCTTTCTGATTGTTTGGGGCATCCGGAATAAAGCTTGTCCGGAGAAGAAAAGGTTATCATTGCTTTGCACAAAAAGGGATTCACAGGCAAGGATAATGCTGCTAGTAAGATTGCACCTAAATCAATAATTTATCGGATCATCAAGAACGTAAAGGGGAGAGGTTCAATTGCTGTGAAGAAGGCTTCAGGGCACCCAAGAAAGTCCAGTAGGCGCCAGGACCGTCTCCTAAAGTTGATTCAGCTGTGGGATCGGGGCACCACCAGTGCAGAGCTTGATCAGGAATGGCAGCAGTCAGGTGTGAGTGCATCTGCATGCACAGTGAAGCCAAGACTTTTGGAGGATGGCCTGGTGTCAAGAAGGGCAGCAAAGAACCAACTTCTCTCCAGGAAAAATATCAGGAACAGACTGATATTCTCCAAAAGGTACAGGAATTGGACTGCTGAGGACTGGGGTAAAGTCATTTTCTCTGATGAATCCCCTTTCTGATTGTTTGGGGCATCCGGAATAAAGCTTGTCCGGAGAAGAAAAGGTGAGCGCTTCCATCAGTCCTGTGTCATGCCAACAGTAAAGCATCCTGAGACCATACATGTGTGGGGTTGCTTCTCAGCCAAGGGAGTGGGCTCACTCACAATTTTGCCTAAGAACACAGCCATGAATAAAGAATGGTACAAAAACATCCTCAGAGAGCAACTTCTCCCAACCATCCAAGAACAGTTTGGTGATGAACAATGCCTTTTCCAGCATAATCCATGATAACTAAGTGGCTCGGGGAACAAAACATCGAAATTTTGGGTCCATGGCTAGGAAACTCCCCAGACCTTAATCCCATTGAGAACTTGTGGTCAATCCTCAAGAAGCAGGCGGACAAACAAAACCCCACAAATTCTCACAAACTCCAAGCATTGATAATGCAAGAATGGCCTGCCATCAGTCAGGATGTGGCCCAGAAGTTGATTGACAGCATGCCAGGGCATACTGCAGAGGTCTTGAAAAAGAAGGGTCAACACTGCAAATACATTGTCTTTGCATAAGCTTATTGTAATTGTCAATAAAAGCCTTTGACACTTATGAAATTCTTGTAATTATACTTCAGTATACCATAGTAACATCTGACAAAGAAGATCTAAAAACACTGTAGCAGCAGACTTTGTGAAAATTAATATTTATGTAATTCTCAAAACTTTTAGCCATGGCTGTACTGTAGCTTTGCAGGTAGGTTTCTTGAAGCATCTTGGAGGCATTGCCACAGTTCTTCTGGATTTAGTCTGTCTCAGTTTGTTTGGTTTCTTCATGTCATTCCAGACAGGCTGGATGATGATGAGATCAGATCTTTGTGTGGAGCACTGGCTGTTGTCAGACTCCTTATGTAAACAAAAATCTCACTCTATTACAAGTAATGGCAAAATACTGAGACATTACAGCAAAAGATAGAAATAACTGACTTAAAACCATTTTTTAGCTGGTGAAAATACTAGTGGTTCTAATCATTTTGCCCACCACTGTTTGTGAATTACATTGCTAGCGCCACACAGTTCTAATAGCTGGGCATGTTGTAACACCAGCGCAACTGGGATTTACATTCGACTAGTGTCTTCTGTTGGTTAGCTAGGCATTAAAAGCTATCTAATCTGTTAAATAACAGATTGGAGATTAAAACAGCAAATTTGTCTAAATTTAAATAACCACTAAAAACTGAGAATAAAATTTAACTCCAGTAAGAAAATTTACTTTTGCTAGGTTTAAACAGTAAGTGATATCTTCTAAAGAGTTTTTGCATTTGGTGCAATTTTTTCTATATATATATATATATATATATATATATATATATATATATATATATATA
>NW_015505301.1:1585061-1589252 GCF_001515645.1 Sinocyclocheilus grahami
TATATATATATATAGTGTTGATAATGCAAATAGTAAAATAAAATAGTTTTGTCCTGCTAGCATGTGTGAAATGATCCAAGTGCAGCTTTTAATGATCCAAAAATAATCCAGAAAATAATCCAAAACAGGTAAAAACAAGGCAAAAACACAAGATAATCCGAGGCATGAACACGTAACAGCAAAAGCAAGACTGAAGCCCCGAATGACACAAAACAACCAACATATATACACACCAGCAGGATCATCAAACTAACAAGACACAGCTGAAACCAATGAAACAATGAGGATGCAGGGGATGATGGGAGCAGAGTGAGGGGAACCATGAGAAATGCAGTCTAGTTAAAACAAACACAAAGTCCAAAAGAGTGCCCTCTGATGGCTCTTAAGGGCACTCCAGCAGATGATTGTGATAGTACCCCCTCTCTAAAGAGCGGCTTCCAGACGCCCTAAAAGGGAGGAAAATTTTTTTTTAAATGAAATCCAGGAGGGAGGTGGAATGGAGGCGGACCAGGGGGAGGGACGGCGGGCCAGGACCATGCAATGGAAGGGGGTCAGGGGACAGAGGTAGACAAGGTTATGAGAGCAGAACCGGCAGGATGAACCAGCAAGGCCCCAACCATACAGGAACCCCAGCAGATAGCCAGGACGGAGCCGGAGGAATGAGCCAATGAGTCTCCTGCCAAACAGGAACCCAAGCGGGTAACCAGAGCAGAGCCGGAATCCTGCCAGGCAACAATGGTGGGATAGAAAACCCCCTCAGCAAAGCTGACCAGGCAGATGACCCCCCTTAGCGACTCAGGGAAAACTGTAAACAAGAGCAGAGAGTTTAGTACCAGCCTCAACGGCTGCAACAGGACAGACAGATCGCTCTGCAATGGTCTCCTTGACCGTAACCGGACAGACCAAGAGTTCCGCAGTGAACTCTAAGGACTCCCAGATTGGAGTGAGTTCATGAATGGGCTCTGAGAGCTCCTGGACTGGAGCAGGTCCTGGAGTGGACTCAGAAGACTCCCGGACTGGAGCGATATCTGGAGTGGACTCGGAGAGCTCCCGGACTAGAGCGGGATCTGGAGTGGACTCTTGAGAGCTCCCGGACTGGAGCGGGCTCTGGAGTGGACTCTGAGGGCTCACGGACTGGAGCGGGCTCTGTGGCAGGCTCCTGGGCCAACGTTGCAGGAAGCTTAAGTGGGGCTGGCAAGGCAAGGAGTTTGGTTGGTGCTGGCAAAGCAAGGAGCCTGGGTAGAGCTGGCAGGGCAAGGATCATGGGTGAGACAAAGAGAGTGGGCTACTCAGTAACTTCTGGGACCACCAGAGTCAGGTCCTCCAAGACCACCTGACTTGGGACCACCGGCGTCCGGTCCTCCAGGACCACCGAACTCAGGACCACCAGAGTCAGGTCCTCCAGGACCACTGGACTTGAGACCACCGGAGTCTTTGCTCCCCTCCTTCTTCTTGACCTCCGCTTAAGCGTGGGAATCAATGAAGGATCCTTGGCTTGAATAGATGAAGAAGTGTGGATGGGACGGTCCCTGCAGATGGACTCAGATGATGGTGATTTATTTTACCCTCCTTCCGGAGCTGCAAATATCTGGAGAAGATCCAGATATCCAAAAACTTCACCCTTTCCATCTCTTACTGCAGTAGGGGTTAAAATGTCCGTAAGGTTCATACCTTGAACGCCCAGCCTCTCCGCCCCAGTCCAGAATCTCTGGGCAAAGGCCCGTACCTCCATTCCCTTTTGGCGAAGCTTCTCTAGTCCTTGAAGCCTGGCTTGCTCTTCAGGGAATAGTCTTGTCCCTCATGCTGCTGTGTCAAGTAATGGCTTCAGTCTTCTGTCACAGGATGACTCGAGAAACAAAATGATCCAAGTGCAGCTTTTAATGATCCAAACATAATCCAGACAATAGTCCAAAACAGGGAAAAACAAGGCAAAAACACAAGATTATCCGAGGCATAAACACATAACAGAAAAAGCAAGACTGAAGCCCCGAATGACACAAAACAACCAACATATATACACACCAGCAGGATCATCAAACTATCAAGACACCGCTGAAACCAATGAAAAAATGAGGATGCAGGGGATGATGGGAGCAGAGTGAGGGGAATCATGGGAAATGCAGTCCAGTTAAAACATAAACACAATGTCCAAAATGTCTCTTATGGCTCTTAAGGGCACTCCAGCAGACGACTGTGACAGAAGCACCCTCAAATGAAACATGACCAAAGAGCACCATTAGCTGAAGCTATAATGATAGGATATTGGTGAAACAGATCTGTCAAATGCTCCAGTGCATATTTGAGTTTGCATAGTGTCAAAGGTTTCTATTTACAATATGTTTTTGCAGCATTGAGCAATGTAGTCAATCAATCACAGACATATCTGTTGATTTCTTGAGAGCAATGACTAATCAGATGCGTTTACGTCAGACTCAATGGCTCAAAACGCTTTTGTGCACTTCTTTCATTATAACAAAGTGTAGACACGATATCAGAGAATCATTGTGTAGTTTAAAGAGCTTGGGTCATATGATGCTGCTAAAAAGAACATTATTTGGTGTATTTAGTGTAATGAAATGTGTTTATGCGGTTTAAGGTTTAAAAAACACATTATTTTCCACATACTGTACATTATTGTTTCTCGTCTATGCCCCGCCTTTCTGAAACGCGTTGATTTTTACAAAGCTCATCGGGCTGAAAAAGCGAGGTGTGCTGTGATTGGCCAGCTATCCAGTGCGTTGTGATTGGCAGAATACCTCAAGCGTGTGACGGAAATGTTATGCCCCTTACCACATTGTGATGATGCCCTGTCAGGCCAGAGCAATGATTCAAAAACATTAAAACCCATTATAAACGAGGCATTTGTTGCATCCAGTGGGGACATAATTATGGGTTATAATGACTTGTACTGTTTTTTTATGCATTCTGTTGCATCGCGCCGCGTAAACATAAAACCATGTCTGCATTTGTGATCGGAGAAATGACAAACAACAAGCCCTACTCTACACTGGCTTGCGGCAACCACATGTGACGGCCCCGGGCTGGACTCCGCTTTGTCCACAGTGAAAGCCGATTGGGCGATCCACAGCAAAAAGTTGTAGTATTTCCTCAGCAACCAGCACGGATCAGCTCCAGGCATGACGTAGCAGATATCGTCCTCTTTTGAAAGGCCAAACAAAGTAGTTTCGCTTTCACAACGAATCACACAGCGCATTCACAACATGGCGGCAGCAACAATACTACAGCGAGAATAACGCCTTCTTTCTTTGCGTGAACATTTGGGTGGCGTTATGCAAATCTTCCCACATAGTGATGTAGACGTGGGGGCATGTTAGAACGAGGCGTTTTAGGTAGGTGTGGCTGAGTCTTAACTTTTATAAAGAATATCTCTTTGGATTTGAGACTTTAGTCTTTGCAACTTTACAGATCTTCTTTATGCACCAAGAGCTTGTAACACTTCAAAGAGAAAGGAAAAATTGAAATCGCATCATATGACCCCTTTCAGAGAACTGTGTGAGATTGCTGTGAACTAAGATGAGTGACAGATTTTAAACTTTTGAACTTGTGATTACTGTGACTGCCCTGTGTGTATTACTAGAACAGAAGTGTATGTTAGGCTAAATTTGAAACGATCTTGTCTCTTTTATCTGATTAACTGTAATGCAGCAAAATATCTAATGTTAATTTATACAGTGACTCAACTTACAGTATGTAGAAGTTGTTCAGGACACCTAAACCCGATGGTAAACCACTTACTTCAGAGTATTTTTATTTATTTAATATTATTTACTTTTATCCAAAGCGACTTACAAATGAGGACAATAAAAGCAGTCAAAACTAACAAAAGAGCAACAATATATAAGTGCAAATGACAAGTCTCGGTTAGCCTAACACAGTACACGTAGCAAGGTGTATATATATATATATATACACATACAGTATATACACACATATATATACATATACATATATATACACACATATATATACATATACATATATATACACATACATACACACATATATAGACATATATACATACATATATATATACATATGTATACACATTGTAGCGTCTGGACCAATCAGACACACCATTTTTCATTTGATTTAACAAATCAATTATTCATTAGATTAACAAACATTCACAGACCCCTCACCCAATAAACATACTGGGTGCCAGGATGTCTG